>NC_057732.1:26190523-26216717 GCF_004010195.1 Chiloscyllium plagiosum
ACCTTCCTAACCTGCAATCTTCTTCCTGACCTCTCCGCCCCCACCCACACTCCGGCCTATCACCCTCACCTTAACCTCCTTCCACCAATCGCATTTCCAACGCCCCTCCCCCAAGTCCCTCCTCCTTACCTTTTATCTTAGCCCGCTTGGCACACTTTCCTCATTCCTGAAGAAGGGCTCATGCCCGAAACGTCAATTTTCCTGCTCCTTGGATGCTGCCTGACCTGCTGCGCTTTTCCAGCAACACATTTTCAACTCTGATCTCCAGCATCTGCAGTCCTCATTTTCAACCTTTAGTAATGATTGCACCACAAGAGCATAGTTATAACTAATGCTTAGTCAAGTGAGCTACAGTTGAGGATTACTCTATCAAGCTTCTTTGCGATCAGCATTATAGTTCATTGTGTCAGGATATTTACTATAATATTGAGATTGCTGCATCAGAAAATGAAGAAATAATCAATCTGAAGTGGACATCGTTTTATTCGCAAAAATATATTGTGTATTTTGCTTCATTGTATTGTGCTGTTGCTATCTTGGTAAAAGTATAAAATGTTTTCAACTGCAAATTTTCATCAAGATCAATAACATCAAAGCTTTTGTTTTCAAATACTCTTACTGTCCGTTTTCACACATGTTGACAGCAGTTGTGCTGTACCAGTTGTCTTGTGCCATATTCCTCCTCACACCAGTTGCTTCATTGCCGTCTGTGTGCAGCTGGCAGCCTGTTTGATCAGGCAATGAATCCATATGGGATTTACAATATGATAGGGCATCTTTCAATTAGTCTCAGTTTGAATTCCATTGTTATATCAAGATCAGTATGGGTAGTCCTGCTTTAATATTCATTGTTGCAGAGCTGATTCACATTGAGAAAGATTGGCTCCTCCACAGGAATTTTAAAATTCCAGGTTTGTTGTTATCAGCAGGATTTGTTATAATGATTACATTGTAATAGAAAAATCAATAAAGAAAATGTTTGGTAATGCTGTTCTGCAAATGTATTTTAAAAAAATTAATATATACTGGACACCAGCGATTCTACTTCTTAAACATTAGAGCTCATCAAACACCATGTTTGGGAAGTCCAAAATCTGAATCCCTGATATCTAGGGAGAGCTGGCAAAGCTGGATGATTTTAAATAAATGTTCTCTAAATTAAAAAAAAGTAATTATTGGAATTTAACAAAATTGGTCCAGAAATATACATCCTACAATGATAAGATTTTGCCATCAGTGGGAGTGATGGATCAGAAAAAATATAAACCTTTTGTGGACAAAGCACAGCAATTAAACTGATTGAGAATATCAGAAGTGGCTGATTTTGTAAAGCTGTTTCTCAATCAGATATGTTGCACAGTTGGGGAAAACTAACCTGACATTTTGTAGCATATTCCAATTAGGTAGCATACGACTTTTCCACTAGTGCCCTAAAGACTAAAGTACAGATAGAGGATCTATACCAGGTTTTAGCTGGAGAACTTTGACCATTGCACCACAACTACTTTTTGTTCTGCATTGGTAGTTTTATGGAATATTAATAAGCAAAGCATAAGTGATTATATCCTCCCTCATATTCCAGCTGTGATAGCATATGCATTTTAAAAAATAATCAATCTGTTTGCTGACATTGTGCATTATCAGAATCTTAATCCATCAAGTTGATGCCACAGTGATCCCATTAGGAGAAAGTGAGGACTGCAGATGTTGGAGATCAGAGCTGAAAAATGTGTTGCTGGAAAAGCGCAGCAGGTCAGGCAGCATCCAAGGAGCAAAGAATCGACATTTCGGGCATAAGCAAGAAGGGCTTATGCCCAAAACATTGATTCTCCTGCTCCTTAGATGCTGCCTGACCTGCTGCGCTTTTCCAGCAACACATTTTTCAACAGTGATCCCATTCCCAATTCTCAGGAAAGGTTCCATTTAAATCCTCATGGCAGGCACCTGTCATGCCAGAAGTGGGACATATCAAAATGACACCACACAGTGTGAAGGTGAGAACTATTGAATGATGAGCACTATTTGAATGCAAGTGCAAGGATGAAGTGATAGAACTATACAAGATGCTGATTAGACCACGACTAAAGTTTTGTATATAGTTTACATTGCAGGTCGTGAGAAAATACAGAGGAGACTTACGGGGGTTAGCACTGCTGCCTCACAGCAGCAGAGACTCAGGTTCGATTCCAGCCTTAGGCGACTGTCTGTGTGGAGTTTGCATGTTCTGCCCGCGTCTGCGTGGGTTTCCTCTGGGTGCTCTGGTTTCCTCCCACAGGCCAAAGATGTGCAGGTCAGATGAATTGGCCATTCCAAATTGGCAGTAGTGTTAGGTGCATTAGTCAAAGGGAAATGAGTGTGGGTGGGTTACTCTTCGGAGGGTCGGTGTGGACTTGTTGGGCCAAAGGGCCTATTTCCACACTGTAGGGAATCTAATGTAAAAATCTAATCATGAAAACTGCAAGGGTTGGATAGGCAAGGGTTGTTTGCCTTCGAATGGAGGTGGTTGAGGAATAGAGTGGACAGGAAGACCCATATCCATCTAACAGAAAGGTCAGTTACTGAAGGAACATATTTAAGATCATTGGTAGAAGGATAGAGAGGACATGGGGAAATCCTTTGTCGCACAGAGATTGGTAACTGTCTGGAATTCATTGTCCAGTTTGCTGATTGACACAGAAACCCTCACTTCATTTAAAATTAACGTGTTTCTGCAGCTGAAGCTCTGTACCATCCAAGGCTGAGGACCAGGTGCTGGCAAGTGGGATAGAATGGCAGCCAGTTTAGTTAGTCTGGCACAGACAATGGGCTGAATGGCTCTTCCTGAGGTTTAATCTCTCTGAGGTTCCATGGTTTCTGTGTTTGCATTGTCCTGGTACCTTGAAGACTGCAGGCCTTGTGAGACGTTTATTAAAATTGTAAACGTTTATATATTTGTATATATCTACATAACTATACTCCTCTAAGCACTATAGGCATCTCTCTGCACTGGAGAGAGATAGTTAGTTATGTGCGGATTGAGAGCACCCACTCCACAAGTATGGGATAAAGTGAGGAGGCAGGCATCCATGAATTGCCACAGCCAGAATGAGGATCAAATCCATAATGCTGATTTTATTCTATCCCATTCTCTTGTCATCTTGAGTTTACTGACTCCAGAAAAAGTAATCTTTACTTATTCTGGGACTGGTGACCATTTGGTTCTTCAGTGATATGTCGTTTAGTGTCATCATCATGTCCAAGTGAACCATCTTGTGTAAACTCAGTGTCACCAATCTTCTTGATAGCATTAGTTTAAATTATTGATACCAAATGAGGAAGGATGTGCACACAAAGTCTTTGGCAGAAGAGAGACTCTAACTTGTACTTGGTAAATAGGATAGATTTATTACATGTCATTTAATAATTGCTAAAATTACATCTGACTTTCTTGATCGTCTCTTGAGGACATCGGACTCAATCTAATGGAAAGCACACACATTGCTACCAAAACATGCTGTTACACAACTTGGAGACAACAATCAAAATCCAGTTAGCTCCTCCCAGGAAACACCCTCTATATCTTGATGGGTGCAGTTTATCTTGTCATGTCACTTAAACCTTTTTGGCATTCACTGTTGTATACAACAATAGAGTACAACTTACTTGCAGCTCAGAATTCTATCTTAGTGGTGGCAGGTGTATTATGTACTATCATGGAAGTCAGATGTAATTTTATCAATTATTAAATGACATGCAATAAATCTATTCTATTTACCACGCGCAAGTCGGAGTCTGTCTTCTGCCAAAAACTTTGTGTGTGCATCCTTCCCCATTTGGTATCAATGATTTAAACTAATATTATAAAGAAGATTGGTGGCAGACAGTTTACGTAAGGCATCCCAGATAGTTCACTTGGACATGATGATGACATTATAAGACGTATCACTGAACAACCAAATGGTCACCAGTCCCAGAGTGGCTAAAGATGACTTTTTCTGGAGTCGTAAACTCAATTGGTTAGATGACTAGAGAATGGGATAAAATAAAATCAGCATTATGGATTTGATCCTCATTGTGGGTGTGGCAATCCCTGGATGACTGTCTCCTCACTTTACCCCATACTTGTGGAGTGGGTGCCGTCAATCTGTACATAGTTAGGCTTCTTCCAGATGCATCCTAAAAGTCCTAAGGACACCTCAAGAACCTCTCCAGACAGGTTGGAAGCTGCTGCCAGGGTGCAAAAGGACAGGTTAAAAAAAAAACAGTAGGCCCTTTTTAATGAATCCTATATTCACTCAAACCAGATTCAGATTCAGATTTGAGCACCTCTGACACAATGGAACCAGAATTCTGCACCCCACATATAGGAGCATAATTTGTCAATGAGAACCTTTAGATTTTATATTTCAGTATATGCATCAATTGAATTCAAAAGGTAGCACCTTGGGATATGATTGAATCCGGAGGGTAGGAATCAAGAGCTGGCTTACTCACTGAGTTAATGGGTTCCATGTATTCTTACCAGTGTGAAGCACAGGTAGCTGATATTACAGGCCTCGTTAGAATGATTTTCTATCAACTACAAGTTAATATGGCTGCCAATGAACTTAATTTTCTGTGAGAGAAACAGCTGCCTGCTTTATGGCATGATACGAGCCCCACATTAGGAATGAGGTGACCTTGGAGCTCGACAATGGTGAAAAAAATGTAAGTAGAGTTGTCTAATGAAGCGAAAAAGCCACGCTCATTAAAATACAGGAAGAAAAATCAGAAAAAACACATGAAGAAAATAGGTTACTGATATGTTGCTTCAAACACACAACTAAATCAGGAGACAACAGAAAGCAGCCACAAACTGACAGACTGTCGTTCAAGCGAGCAAATCACATTATATTAGTGAATGCTCTTGATTATTAATTAACTCATCTACTTCACATGTATAGTCAATTTAAAATGCTATTTATATAGATGATTGCTTCATTTTGTGGAAGATAAAGAAAATAAACTGTTTTGTGATGTAAATGGTGGAACTGCTAAAGAAATTATCAATACAAGATTGTGAGCTAATTTATGATAAAAATGATGAAAATGTGCTATTTGCATAAAAATCCTTAATTAACTTAAACAAAAATGGATTAAAGATTTAAAAAGATAAAACTGTATATAATTAATTTTCTACAAAAAATTACTGTCAGCATTTAAGCTTTCAAGTACAAATGCAAGTTGACACCGAAAGTGCATTAATTTTAAGACAAAACTGTTTTACCTGTTTGCAAAATATCCTGCACAATGAGGAGAAATCTATCATATGACCTATTATGACAAGGATTAGAGGAGTATACGATTATTCTATTCCCACTGCTCCACTGATCACAACAATATAAATATTAGCAATAAACAACAATAGAAATGATCTTTCCAGTCACCAAGATGGCCAGTTAAATATCTTATCCATTTCAGGTTTTAAACAACATGATCTATCGACAAGGTTTCTTAAGCAGAATTATTGTTTTTTTTGTCAAATGTAAAAACTTATTCAATGAAGATCGAAATCAATGATTAAGATGTACAATCAGTAATGTGCAAATATAAATGCTTGGCTTTCTAAATATTTCCAAGCACATCCACATAAACACACATACTTCAAAAAAAGAGGGAAGAAATGAACAGATTTGCCTGTAGAGGTTGGCTTTCTGAAAAATATAATGTTGCTTATTGGTCTATTCTTGAAGGCAAAAGAATAAAATGTCAAATGTTTCAAAACATGTTGGTCTGATGTAGTCAAATCAATAATTGTGCATGGTTATCACTAGGTCTTTCAGACATACATTATTCAGAAAATGCAACATTGCAAAGTTCCCCCAATCACTCTTTCAGAAGAACAATTGTTTTCACCTTGGATTCAGTAAGGGAATCCTTCCTGAAATTAGTGATCAGCTGAGTAGTCCTTCCTGGACATGTCTTGATCCCAATTAATTCCAGGTACAAAAAGCACTCTCTATCATACAGCAGGATTAACAACAAAGCAAGTAATTATCACTTGACCTGTGATTTCTAGGATACAACAAACTATAATAACCAGAGGGATCTTTCAGTGACAGCTTTCTAAGAATCGCTCCAGATAACTTGAAAAAAGTTAACTTTTCCACAACCTTTCAGAACTTAATTCCACCAAGAAATATTAAATATGAAGCATTTTCATCACATATCTCTCTATTAATTTTCAGACTTTTCATATCACAGTTCCAAAGCATGCCTTCATTTATATAACAGTCCCACTTTGTTGTTTTGGAAGCTTGCAGTGTGCATATTACATCAGTGATTATGGCAGAATATAGTTGCAGAGATCGGCTTGTCAGTTAGCTGGAGAGTCAATGAAAGAACTATGTCACCTCTTTTAGGAAAAGTCTGCTCAATGATATACCCCTCTGGCATTGGCAAAGCCACCATCAGGCTTTTGCTTGCAATCCCAGGGGGCATAAATCTTGTCCAGCAAGACCTGACAGCCAATCAAAGGTTGTTGATCTTGCTCTTTGGATAGAGAGTGTTTTTTGTACCTGGAATTAATTGGGATCAAGACATGTCCAGAAAGGGCTACTCAGCTGATCACTAATTTCAGGAAGGATTCACTTACTGAATCCAAGGTGAATCAATCAGTTCTTGCTCTTAGCTATGCCACTGAGGACCCCTTGGAGTCCGAGAACTGGGGAGAACCCATGACTGGCATGCGATTTGTGGGTAGGCTCTCCAATGGAGTTACAACCAGCAAGGGGAGCAGGAGTTCAGAATCCAGACCATGGGTTTGGCTCCCAGCAGCCAGCCCCAGCCTGATGTTCAATCCCTTTGATTGCCTTTGATTAGAGGACCCACACTGTTGTGCATACCACATGGCTTCATCACAGTGGCAACAGGATGAGTCAGTCAAGTGGTTCATATTTGCCCTCCATAGGCAATGGGATGGGAAGGACAACCATGGGGCTTACTATCCAGAACTTAATTTTGGTGAGGTCAAGAAAGTAGTGAGGTTTGGTACTCTACCACTTTATCTATTTAAATGCCCTTCCTGCCTCAAAGTGTACCTCCTCCATGAAGGGTTTATGTAAACGACGTTCTTTGAAATTGTTGAAGGATTCTCACACCTACTTCCGTACATCGAATGTTTTGTAAATTTTGTGTGTTTTGCAATGTTGAAACCATTTTGTGTCAAAAGGTTTTACTGATCTATTAGTCTGCATCAGAAATAATTTTGTTTGGAAATAATGGACATGTTTGCATTCTGGAAAAAGTAGAGACAAAAAAGAAAGATTTTTAAGTCAGTTCCAGTGGAGGAGTCACACTTACAGTATTAATTTATGGGGTGAGGTCAATATTGTCATCCCTGATTCAACTGAGGAGAACCAGTTGTGGTAGTTGCAAATGAATCACTGGAAGAAGAGAACAGATTGGGAAAGTGACTGCTACAGTCACTTAATCTGTTTAATTAATACAGTTAACAAAAGTGAACATGTGTCACATCTGGAAGGCAAAGGGTTGTCTGACTTCAATGCAAATGTAATGGCTGATATTTGATTCATTATTAAATTGAAAACTAAAGGGCAGGACCAAAACCTGAAGCAAAAACCCTACCAAGAGAAAAGGATGCAAGATGAGGTTTTCAAACCAGTATGGTCTATCAGATGATCCTCAGGAAATTAATTGGTGGGGGAGATAAAAAAAAAAGACTGCCTGCAGAGAGATTTCCTAGGGAATACTACAGTATTGCTTAAAACACACAATATCGAAAGATGAATGGCCAACATCTTGATGTGGTGGATCTAAGTACAGGATGGGCTTGAGGCTAAATTACACATTCCCAACTCCCAGCAGTAGATGTATTTGTGGTTAGCATCAGTAAGCATCCAGAATGCTTGGAATGTGGTTCATGAAGTTGAGTTCCTTTTGATCTTGGCGGGTTAAATTATATGACATGCTTGTTACGAGGAATTACTGTCTTCTAGCATTTTAGAAGATTGATGTTTACAAAACAATAATATTTACCACAACCCCTAAGTTGCACAGAATGTCAAATGAAAATGTCCAATACTTAATATTAAAGATGAAAAATTAACACACACGCAAAAGGTACACCAGGGTAGTGCTTATGAAACTGTGGACATTTGGGAGAACTGCAGATGTAAGCAGTCCTGAATTGGCTTTGGTCCCATCAGTGCACATGTGTTGTAGTCACGAGTTATTAGACAAGTCCAAATCCAAAAAGAATTTTATAAGCATCTATGATTCACACACTAAAATTGTATAGTGTATACGTGGAGCTCTTTTCTACTCTGCTGAAACAAAAAATAAACTTGACTTTCAAAACCTCAGATCATCACAATGTACATTACAACCAATAAACTACTTTCAAGATGTGGCCATTATTATAATGTAGGATTAGTGGCAACCAATTTATACACAACTAAAGAAATAGCAAAGCATTAAGCAAGCACATCAACTGTTTTAACCATTGGTTGGTGCATAAATTTCAGAACACAAAGAATAAGAACAAACTGTCCTGAATATTGGGAGAACCTCACTGTTCTTTGTATATTAGTGCTGAGGGATCTTTTGCATCCAGGACAGAGAAAACCACCACCAATGTAGAATGGGTGGCAATGTGTACAATTTAAAGATGCGTACAGCAATGTGCCAAACCTCCAATGACCATACTTTTAAAACCTGCAAACTCTAACACCTTTAGGGTAGAGGCAGCAAATGTATAGATTTGTCTAGAAATATACTGTCAACCTGCTCATTATGCTGACTTGAATTGACATTATCTCCTCACTGTCAATGGATCAAATGCTGGAACCTTCCCAAGGGCACTGTGGAGATACCTGCACTAAATTAATTGTAAAAGTTCAAGAGGACAGTGATTCCCATATCAAATAAAAATCCTATCCAAAGGATAACACTTTCAACAGTCAGAAATGTTTCAGTACTGCAGTCGACCCTCAAACTAGATTATGTTTTCATGATTTATTACCTGGCTGTACAAATGATAATGGTATTAATAATGCAGAGCTGTGAAGATCGACATGCAAACATAATGGTCTAATGGAATTCTGATTTTGAACAAAACCAATGGTAATAATACTGTCTGGTTTAATATAATGCACAGTTTACAAAGACATATAAGTTAAAGTATCTTATATACACCCAGCATTTTTGTCAGCATATGAATTTCTATTAATATAAAGATCTTAACACTAACATAATAATTGAATATACCAGCAGAATGGTATTATTGTCAAATTAAATTGTATGAAGGAATCTGTAAAGAAATCTAGCCACAATGCGAGGTTAGAGGTTTAAAAGAACTATTTTCTGATAAGTGAAAGACTACAAAATTGAAATAGCTCCGTTTTTAAAAGGGCAAATGAAGTTCACAATGCCTGACCACAGGTTACTGCATGTAGAGTCGAGTCACTCTTCAAGCATTAAGAGAATCTTTGATAAGAGTGATATGCTACCAAGCTGGCCAAGTAGCATGCTTTTGTTTGCAAACTGACAGTTAGGGCACCCTCGTCTAATACTTCAGAAGATAGGTTTATACTGATAATCTGGTCACAGTCAACTGGAATTTTTAAAAATGACTCCAACCATTGAACTAAAATATAATTTTAAAACATGACTTCTTAGCACCATGATCCCTCAAGGTTGAGTTCCCTAAAAACAATGAGGTCCAAACTGTAATGTGGAAAATAATAGGCATGTGAATTTTCTTTGAATGGAAAAGGGCAAACCCTATTTGGAATTTAAGAGTAATTAAAATCATAATTGGCACATAAAGGGGCTAAATCTAATTACAATAAAGATACCATGACTGTACATATGAAATTATTGATGCAACCCAGGCACACTAAGTATTAGGAACATATTATCAGACTTTCAGATTTGCTTAACTCTTTTGAGCATCTCTTATTGTAAAGGAATAGTTACTCGAGATTAGTGAAGAAAATCACACCTCAATGGGTGTAGTGTCATCTCTGCTGTGTTTTTCCAACACCACTTTAATCCAGACTCTGGTTTCCAGCATCTGCAGTCATTGTTTTTACTGTACTCTCACTAATTCTTTAGTCAATAGTCAATAATTAAGGGAGATACCACTTTAATACTTTCATATCCTTCTTAAATTCAATTATGGTTACAGTAAGATATTTTCAAAGCCTTATTCTCTACCAGAAAGAAGAACGCTGGACAAGAAAGGTTGCACTCCTCTGCAGGGCCAACCATTCACTTCCAAGGGCTTTAGTTGTGATAATGTTTGATTTCCATCCATGCCTGTAAGGGCTGTTATATTTTGAGAAGCCCTCATGGTTTCCAACCTCCATCAGTATCACGCATCTCTCTTGGTAGAGCCTCCTGAGCTTTTCGCTGTCTGCGTGATCCTACAGTTTTGGAAGCTTGCCCACCGTCCTTAAATGCTGAGCAGCAATTAGATTTCTCCTGATGTCTGGGCCCTGAAGGCCATGGTGAAATACAGACCACCAAGCTCGTTTTATTTCTGGTCAAATCCACATAAGATGGAAAATGCTGAATCCTCATTATTTTTGGACATGTTACAGAAATATTACTGCAGCCTTCAGAGTGAGTAGAATAATAAAACACAGTCAACATGACATATTTGCCAGTTATTTGTATAATAAGTCACGGTTAAACACCTCAAATTGTGTATGTCTGCAAGGATTCTGTTAAAGTGTAGAACATTTGAACAAAGTTAAGGAAAAGTTTTCATGGCTTGGCATCCAACAAGTTTCAAGTTAAAATCTGAAAATTAAATATGCCACTGAATTAACATGACATTCAACTTCATTTCTTGCATTTCAAAAATCTAGCATGAAGTTGTGTAGTGATAAAGTCACACAGCACGAAACTAACTCTTTGGTCCAACTCATTTGTGCCGACCATACATCCCATCCAACCTAGTCCCATTTGCCAGCATTTGACCCATATCCCTCTAAACCCTTCCTATCCATACATCCATGCAGATGCCTTTTAAATGTTGTAATTGTAGCCATTTCCCCAACTTCCTCCGACAGTTCATTCCTTACACATACCACCTTCTGCATGGAAAAGTTGCCCCTTTGGTCCCTTTTAAATCTTTCCCTTCTCACCTTAAACCTATGCCCTCTAGTTTTGGACTCCCCCAACTCAGGGAAACGACTCTGGCCAATCACCTTATCCATGCCCCTCATGATTTTATAACCCCCTACAAGGTCACCCCTCAACCTCCAACACTCCAAGGAAAACAGCCCCTGCCTATTCAGCCTCTTCCTATAGCCCAAACCTCTAATCCTGGCAACATCTTTGTAAATCTTTTCTTAATGCTTTCAAGTTTCACAACAGCCTTCCTATAGTAGGGAGATCAGAATTGCATGCAGTATTCCAGTAATAGCCTAACCAAAGTCCTGTACAGCTGCAACATTACTTCCTATCTCCTGTACTCAATGCACTGACCAATACCAAATGCCTTCTTCACTATCCGATCTACCTGAAATTCCTCTTTCAAGGAGTTATGCACCTGCACTCCAAGATCACTGTTCAGCAACAGTCCCTAGGGCTTTACCATTAACAGTTTACCTCACCAAAATGCAAATATTAGAATGTCGAATTTTAATCTCTGAATAGAACATTTAAACTAAATAGAGGGAATATCACCTGCACTACAGCCACATCCTAGTTGTAGGATGTGAAAGAGGTACCTAAGGGTCTAAACATTGAGCAGCGTACATGTGCTTCTTTTGTACTCATGAAGTTCACTACCTGCCATAGTGACAGATGTCTCTGTAGGTGTCCGGAGAAGCATATAAAAGGATCATTATATTTATATAGGGGTCCTACGTTTTGTAGTACCCATTTGAGAAATTAGTTTGCTCTAGTGCCTGACATGCCACATGATTTACTACTCAACAAATCATGTTGATAACAGGCAGCAAATCCTACAGGAGCTCTTTTTAAAACAGCCATTCCTACTATTACTGCTGGTTGCTGATTTTTCATTGTAGTCTGCTTGATCATTTCCGAGCCTTTTGGTGCTTGTTTTCTGTGTTTGACAATGGAATTCTGACTCCTGCGAACAACTTGGTGCTGTTGCTAGTTTCTTTTTGCCTGCTTTGAAAACAGCAAAGTTGCAGCTATAGAGGTTTGGTAAGTTTGTATTCTGGGTGCAGGAGAATGACAGCAGATACAATAGAAGACAAAGAGATAACAGCAGCTGCAAGAAGATGCAAAATAATGGCATTGCACAGGAGGTCATTACACAAAGGGGGTCTTCAGGGAAACATTCCTCACACCTCAACATCACTGAGGATTAATGTGTTCAATGTCTGTGCATTACTAAAGAGGTCTGTCATTGAGGTCCACCACCTATTGGTGCCACTGATAGAACCTCAAACCAGACCCTGGTCAGCATTTGCTGTGACTACAAAGGTAACAAATGCCCAGTGTTTGTCCAATGTACTCCATCAACAATGGTGGTTTCGGTGAAAGTAATGAGGTGAAGGAATTGTGAGAGGGAGATGCCATAAAGCATGATGCAACATGTGACGGAGGGCCATGCAGGAGTGAGGAGAGAATCTGCAGTGAGAAGCAAGAGTTGTACCACTCTCTTAAGTTCAGTGAGCTTTTACCTTGACTTTAAAGCTAAAGTCCAGCATTGACATTTTTGGCAATGAGTGAAAATGTTTTCACACCTCCAACCCCACCCCCGCAGGGTATCTGGATCTTCCTCTTTTGGCCTAAAAGCTAGACAAAGGTCTCCAGTGTTGTGTCAGATGATCTAGGTGCCTGGAGGTCCTGTAACAATTGTGAACTTCCCCTGTTGCCTGCAGCCAGAATGGATCCTCACTTGAAAAGGTACTAGCTGCCTTAAAATGGCATCAGTGATACAGACTTTTACATCCCTCAGACAGGTGTGCAGCCAATGAACAACACATTATAGTACCAGCTGTGGGCCTGACTCATTGTAAAGTGCTCCCTCCTCAGATTTCACGTTGTTTTTGGCCCAAATGAAAATGCATGGCAGCAAATGTTTTTGGCTATAATTAAACTTTTACCTAATTTTCTCTGATAATTGTTAATCATCCTTTGGGTCTTTTGGGCAGACCCAGTTGAAAGTTTCTAATGTACAATTGTACATTGTTTATAATTCTTTTAGTATTGATTTTATTCCAGCAATTGCGTTCAAATGATGGTAAAAGATATGTGCATTATAAGATAGGTTTTGTATATTGTGACTAAGATCTATCTGTGGTAGTGTAATGAGATCACTGCTGTTCTCCTATAGCTGTTTACATTGCATTAAAGTTCACTGTGGATGCAAACCTAAGCGTTCTCATCTTTGGAATACAGATTGAAAACATAAATGTAGCAGTATAATCTCTAGATTAAAAGAGGTGGAGAAATCCAAGGAACACTAGAATAGGATAATCCGCACCTTTCACCTTATTGCAAGAACGTAACATGGTCAAAGATTATATGCCATCATATTTCAGTTCATAACCTTACTAATTATACAGAATGGTTCCTTATGCTTGTTCTCCACCAAGGAATGTATGAGAAGATGAGAAGTTGCCATGCACTAATATACCACATATGTTATTTGTGCTAACACATAGAACAACTTTGTTTGGTACTGTTTTGAAGATGTGTTATTTAAAATAATTTATGATATTGTTGGCTAGACATAAATGCATCTTGAACTTTTCAAAAAAGAATTTTGTTCAAAGCAAAAGACCCTAGCTATAGGAGCTACAACATTGCATTTATGAAATATAAGCTACTTACTTGGAGTCACTGCGTCTACAATGTTTTCAAAGAGCTGTCATATGAGTCACCACCCTCCACCTCCTCCAAGACTTCTTGGAGGCCCCCAACACCTCATGTTCACCATGGACATCCAATCCCTCTACACCTCCATCCGCCATGACCAGTGCCTCCAAGCACTCTGTTTCTTCTGATCCCAACGTCCCCAACAATACCCTTCCACTGACACTCTCTTTTATTTGGCTGAACTGGTCCTCACCCGTAACAATTTCTCCTTCAAACCCTCCCACTTCCTCCAGTCGAAAGGGGTAGCCACGGGCACCCATATGGGCCCCAGCTATGCTTGTCCCATTGTCCGTCTTCCATAGTTACACCGGCACCACTCCCCACCTCTTCCTCCGCTACATTGATGACTGCACCACCTCATGCACCCACGAGGAGGTTAAGCAGTTCATCAACTTCACCAACACATGCCACTCTGACCTTAATTTCACCTGAACCATCTCTGACACCTCCCTTCCCTTCCTGGACCTCTCTATCTCCATTAATGATGACCAACTTGACACTGACATTTTTTACAAACCCACCGACTCCCACAGCTACCTGGATTACACCTCTTCCCACCCTACCACTTGCAAAAATGCTATCCCGTATTCCCAATTCCTCAGCCTCTGCCGTATCTGCTCCCAGGAGGACCAGTTCCACCACAGAACACACCATGTGGCCTCCTTCTTTAAAGACCGCAATTTCCCTTCCCACGTGGTTGAAGATGCCCTCCAAAAACATCTAATCCATATGCCGCACCTCCACCCTCAGACCCCACCCCTCCAACCAAAACAAGGACAGAACCCCCCCGTTCCTCACTTTCCACCCTACCAACCCTCGCATAAACTGCATCATCTGCCGACATTTCTGCCACCTCCAAACAGACCCCACCACCAGGGATATATTTCCCTCCCCACCTCTTTCCACTTTCCACAAAGACCGCTCCCTCCGTGACTACCTGGTCAGGTCCATGGCCTCTACAACACACCCTCCCTTCCTGGCACCTTTCCCTGCCACCTCAGGAATTTCAAAACCTGCACCCACATCTCCCCCCTCACCTCCATCCAAGGACCCAAAGGAGCCTTCCACATCCATCAAAGTTTTACCTGCACACCTACCAATGTCATTCATTGTATCCGTTGCTCCCGATGTGGTCTCCTCTACATTGGGGAGACTAGATGCCTTCTCGCAGAGCGCTTTAGGGAACATCTCTGGGACACCCGCACCAATCAACCCCACCTCCCCGTGGCTCAACATTTCAACTTCCCCTCCCATCAGAGGACATGCAGGTCCTGGGCCTCCTCCACCGCCACTCCCTCACCAACTGACGCCTGGAGGAAGAACGCCTCATCTTCCGCCTTGGAACACTTCAACCCCAGGGCATCAATGTGGACATCACCAGTTTCCTCATTTCCCCTCCCCCCACCTTCCCCAGTTCCAACCTACCAGCTCAACACCATCCTCATGGCCTGTCCTACCTGCCAATCTTCCTTCCCATCTATTCGTTCCACCGTCCTCTCTAACCTATCAACTTCATCCCTACCTCCATCCACCTATTGTACTCTTGGCTACCTTCTCCCCAGCCCCATCCTCCCTCCCATTTATCTCTCCACTCCGGAGGCTCCCTGCCTTCATTCCTGATGAAGGGCTTTTGCCCAAAACGCAATTTTCCTGCTCTAGCATCTGCAGTACCCACCTCTGTCTTGAAGTCTGACAGCATCTGAGTAAACTATCAACAGCTGTTTTTCTGAATTTAATGGCTATTTAGCCAAAGTTCATTTAAGATATTATTCTTCAGAACTTTCTTTTCAGGATTAGATATTGAGGTGTGCTTTTTTTAAAAGAAAGGTTGTTAGTCATTTTGAATACTTAAAATTTGTTATTAATGCTGTAATTTTTGAAGCTTTGCTCAAGTAAGGGTTTGCAACAAAACTAATTCTTTATCAGTTAACTTAAGGAGCATGGCTTATTATAGTTGAAAATAGGACACGCACTGTCAAAGCCTCTTGCCTTGCATTTATCCAAACAATGCAAAGTATAATTATCTGCACACTCAGGATTATGTAACACATGTATTGCAATTACAGCATCATATCTAGTGCTGGATAGTATGGTGTGAGTTTTGAAAATGCAGGTTGGTTTGGTGTGATCCGTACCTCCTTTTTTGTGAGCAACCAAAAGAGCATTATATTTGATATGATCCATCAATTGTTGGGACATCTGGCCAAAATACCTCGTATCATACTGGCACTGAAATTCACATGGTCACGTTACTCATTTGTGTGATAAGACAATTTCAGTAATTGAATATTTGCTCCATAATGCTCAATGGAGGAATTTTGCTGACAACCAATGGAACCTTTTCAGTCCTGGTTACAGGAAGGTGCACATGCATATATTGGAAGTGAAATGTAGCAATATACAGGACCGTGCTATTGCAGTGAGGAAGAACATGTATATTGCACAGTTTCTATATAACAAAGTAGTGACTGCCATTCATTGGTTCATTTCTCAGGTCTTCTGTCTTGATCCATTAAAGTCATGATGTGGCAGGACAGATGTTGGACTGGGGTGGACAAAGTCAGCAGTTACATGACACCAGGTTATGATCCAACAGATTTATTTGAAATCACAAGCTTTCGGAGCATAGCTCCTTCTTCAGGAGAAGTGAGAGGAAAGGATATAGACACAGAATTTATGGGCAGTGAGATGAAAGCATCATACAAATGGTGTGAACCGAGTGTCAAATAATAAGTCTCTGTGGTGATCAGAAGTGATCTCAGGTGATGCAAGTGATCTCATTCCTGATGAAGATCTTTTGTCTGAGACATCAATTTTCCTGCTTCTTGGATGCTGCCTGACCTGCTGTGCTTTTCCAGCATCACTCTAATCTTGACAGCTGAATAACAAGCGAAGGGATGATCTATGATCTGATTAATGAGGCAGAGAGATTATTATAAGAAAATAAAAATAAGGTGGCGCTGGAGACAAACCAAATGATTGGAATAACATGATAGGTATAAGAGTCACATGCTGAGGGTCTAACCAAAGTAACAAGTAATCCAAAACTGTACAAATTAATTAAGGTAGAGAGATCATAACAATTTATCAAAGTCATGGTGTCAAAACAGGACAGTAAGGAAGATTTTGTCTCCAGTACCACCTTATTTTTTTTTTTGTAATTAACTCTCTGCCTAATTTAACTGGATTATAGGGCATCCCTTCACCTGTTATTCAGCTGTTGACACTTTATTCACATCGTCTGACACTTTCAATTATCTGCAGAGATTTATTGGTTGACACTATGTTCACACCAGTTGGATGATCTCTTGATCTCTCTCCCTATAAATTCCATGTTCTGTGTGCTTCCCTCTGAAAGCTTGTGATTTCAGATAAACTTGTTTGAGTTTAACCTGGTGTCATGTGCCTTCTGACGATGAAAGTCAGATCTGCCTTGTTTAAAATTTAAACAAAACTTGGCAATTAACCGTCAGTCATCATTAACTGGTGTCTTCTCCATGGTAGCACGTCCACCAATCAATGCTCACTGACCAATCAATCAGCCTTCTACTCTTGTTCTCGCCAATATAGGTGTTGGTTTCCTTTCTCTTTAGTTTTCTCACAAATTGCTGTGATGAATGCAAGACAAAAGGTTTCAGCAAAATGTATCATTTTTCAGTAATACTCAAGTTCTGTAGTACCAAGTAACTATTTATAAACCTGGCAGACTTGTTTCTGATGTAAGCCATATAGAGTTCAATCTAAACAAAAATGGCAATGTCATTTCCTTTCTAAATTCAAACTCTGTTTTGTGAGGGAAGAATATGTCAGGGAAGATAATCAGTCCACCCGTCCCAACATGGTTGTACCAATACAATTAGAGACAAAAAAATCTGTAGATGCCGGAATCCAATGTAGACAGGCAAGAGGCTAGAAGAACACAAAAAGCCTTGCAGCATTCAAAGGTGCAGAAGTCCATGTTTTGGGTGTAACTCTTCCTCAGTCCCGAAGAAAGGTTACACCCGAAACATCGACTCCTGCATCTTCTGATGCTGCTGGGCTTGCTGTGTTCTTCCAGCCTCCTGCCTGTAACATTATAATGGCATCCCAATCCAGCTCTGGATTAAAACATAATATGACTGAATTAGACAGATGATTTTATTATCTCCAGCAATCTCAAACTGCATTTTATGGGGAAAAAGTGAGTTTGAGGTAGATTTTAACTGTCCACTTGGTTAATTTCCAACATGCAAGTTATTCCAGGAAAGCAGTGTATCAGTCATCTTGATCATTAAGAAGTGAGGCAAAAAAATGTCTCATATGTCAAAGATGTGCAGGTCAGGTGAATTGGTTATGCTAAATTGCCTGTGGAGTTAGTGCATTAGTTAGGGGGAATGGGTCAAGGTGGGTTACTCTTCGGAGGGTCGGTGTGGACTAGTTGGGCCTAAGGGCCTGTTTCCACGCTGTAGGGAATCTAATCTAATCTAATCCTAGAAGTGTAATTAATAACATGAGCATTGGACAGCTCATAAAACTGGTACCCAATGTGACACTTTTTCACCACACTCAAATGGAACTTCCACACTATATTTCCTCAAGTTTGACAATGATGGGAAGTTGCAAGGTAAATATTAAATTCTCTCTTTTCCAGAGACTACAGGGATAATCATTTATCACCTATAATAGTTAGCACCTGAAATTAAATTGAAATCAATGCAAAAGTCTGATTCACAATATTGCTCTGTTTTTCGTAACATTTCTATTTATTCTTAGACTGGTCCTGGATTTGTGAAAAACTGACAAATTTTTCACATTGTTTGCCATCACACAGCACAATGCCATGCCTGTTCATAGTCTTCAATGTCTTCAGCCAAAACATTTGTCAAAATATTTTTTCAGTGAAAACAGTGCAAAATATATAGAGCAATAGCATATGGTTTCTGAGTTGTAGTCAAGAACTAACTTATTCCTATAGTTTGTCAGAATTATACTTTTTTATTTGATTAAATACCAAGAGTGCTTCTGCCATTCTGCCATTGACTGTATGTTTGGGGATGTTTATTTTAGTAACAAATATATGTAAACTGTATCAAAAATTGATTTGAGTATGTAACCACCTCATGGTTAAAATGGACTTACAGCATCTCAAACACTAGTACGTCCAGTGGGAGTCAAAAAGAACAGTTACAAACTCTCCCAGTAACGAGTACATTGTCTCCTGGCCTAATATGAAGTACCACATCCTTGTTTGAATGAAGGTTCATTGCCTGCCTTAAACATGGCCATTGGCACAGAAAGGCGAGAGCAAAAGCAACGATTCCCACGGCAGGGAGTTCTTTGACCATCAGCATGTTGGTATACCTTCAGTAAACCTCGGGATAAGAAGGGAATGGACTTTACTGTTGCTGTTTGTGGCATCTATATGGGTCCAGGCTACCAATTATGATCAGAATAACTTATAAGTGTTTAAAGTACTCATTTTCAATAACATTACAAACATGTTGTTTATTCCTAACAATATTCAAAGACCATGGGCTTTTCCTGATTTAAAATCATGGATTTAAGAGGTGACAACTGGATGGTTATGTCATGAGAGACCAAATCAGATTCAGCTACTGAGAACGATCAGAACTCTGGCTCATGCATTTCCTGGAACATATGATATCCACAGGTCTATTGAAATGAGGTGACATCACCATGTCAAGGTTCATTAGTGGGACATGATTCCTGGAATTATAGCCCAAGAAATTTCAGTTGCTCAATCTCTAAATGAGAAAATGTATGAAATCATTTTAACATTGGGATTGCTACTGGTTGAAGAAATCGAACGAAAGAATTGGTCAGCATCAATAACTGGAGGAAATAATTGAGAGAAAGTGAGGATTGCAGATGCTGAAGAGTCAGAGGTGAAAAGTGTGAAAAAGCACAACAGGTCAGGCAGCATCCGAGGAGCAAGAGATTCAACATTACGGGATAAGCCATTTATCAGGAATGTGGGGCAGGAAGGGGGATGAGAGATAAATAGGGGGACTGTGGTGGGACTGGGAGGAAGGTAGCTGGGATGGCGACAGGTGGATGCAGTTGGCGGGGGGTGGTGGGATGATTGTAATAGGTCAGTGAGGAGGATGGACTGGATAGGTGGGAAGGAAGATGGACAGATAGGACAGGTCAAGAGGGCAGTGCCAAGTTGGAGGTTTGGATCTGGGTTGATGTGGGGGGGGAAAGGCAAGAGTTGATAACTAGTGAAGTTGGCGTTGATGTGGTGTGGTTGAAGGGTTCCCAGGCAGAAGACGAGGTGTTCTTCCTCCAATCATTGGGTGACTTGGATTTGGCAGTGGAGGAGGCTCAGGGTCTTGCATGTCCTTGGTGGAATGGGAGTGGAGGTTGAAATGGTCAGCCACAGAGTGGTGGGGTTATTGGGTGCAAGTGTCCCAGAGATGTTCCCTGAAATGCTCTGCGATTTGGCATTGTCTCCCCAATGTAGAGAGCAACAGACATAGTAGCTGAGGTGGGTGGATATCCAGGAAAATCTCTGCCAGATATGAAAAGGTGAGGGGAGAGCTTGGGCACAGGTTTTACACCTCTTGCAACAGCAATGGAAAGTGCTGAATGTAGGGGGTGGGTTGGTGGAGGTGTGGATCTATTGAAGGAGTCACAGAAGGAATGGTTTCTGCCTAATGCAGGTATGATTGGAGAGGGAAATATATCTTTAGTGATGGGGCCTGATTTTAGGTGGCAGAAATGGCGGAGGATAACGCGCTGTAATTGACACGTTAGGAAACTTAGAAGTCAATATAATTGTTACTCTTCCTGTAATGAAAAAAAATAAATTAAACTCCCCTCAAGCCCAATCCAGTTTGTAACATACAGGTGGTGCAAACATTCACCGTCATTTAAGTGATGTTACACTTACTTATTATGTGCTTTTTACCAGAAGCTTGTACCTGTCATTGAAAGGCATTTCCATGAATAGTGTCTTATGATAACGTATGAGAAATCTTTTACTCATGGCATAGAATAAATAACATGCAAATGTATTTAATTGATGGGAAGATCAAGAAAGTGTTGTAATAGAACTCAGAAGAATGGTACGCTTTGCCTCAAGGGAAGGTGGAATACCATTTAGTCTTTGAGATCCATTTGGGAGTAGTGTGAAAAAAAACATACAAAACGACATCATTACATTGGGATGTGTCCTTCAGGCAAACTGAATTGAGATTACAACACTCTTTATTGGCTGACACTGTGAGGTGTGCTTGTTATATTCAACCGTAGGCAATACTGAAGGTAGAAAAATAAGTCAGAAATATATTCATTCACTAAGTAATCTGTAATGCTTATGTTAAACATGTTTCATTTTCAGAAGTCACATGACACCGGGTTATAGTCCAACTGGCTTATTTAAAATCACAAACTTTCAAAGTGCTGCTCATTCATCAGGTGAAGTAACTTCGCTCCAAAAGCTTGTGATTTCAAAAAAACCTGTTGGACCATAACTTGGTGTCATGTGACGTGTGACTTTGTTCATCCCAGAGCAACACCAGCATCTCGTCATCAAATTTCACTTTATAACAGGCTTCATGTAAATTTAGAAGTGCTATCATATTGGCTGAAATCTAAATTCCTAAATTATGATTTCTCACATTAGTATAAGCATGAACCCAGTGAAATGTGCGAGCAAATTTTGTGTACTTTGACAAGCAACCAGCTTTTGTTAGAACAACTCAGCTACATGCAGTACGAAAATAAATAAAAAGAAATTGCTGGAGAAACTCAGCAGATCTGGTAACATCTATGGAGAGAAAGCAGAGTTAACATTTCAAGGCCAGGAACTATTCTTTAGAATAGTACTAATCTGGCAATAATCTGGACAGCCATTGAACTTGTATTTCCCAATGAAAATTTACAATAAAAAAAGGTTCAACCTGATAATCTCATCACTAATTTCATTACCTGGAGCAACAAGGTGACTTCCGAATCAAACAATAATGATCTAATTAGAAAGCACCCAGTAAATTCAGAGAACACTTGCCACAGTCAATGGAGGAAGTGAGGTAAACCTACTACCTATTACTTGGTTACACAAGTACAATGACTATGTGAAGCACCATCTCTATTTGTTCATTCTCATCAGAAAGTTAGCAAACTTTCATTGACCCATTGTCCTCAGGATATTCCAAAGTACTTCATTGCTGATGAATTGCTTGTTGAAAGAGTCATTCTTTTTGGCTTTGTCAGCAAGTCGTAAGGTTCCACAAACAGCCAGTGAGATGGATCACTAGTGTTGACTGTGTGAGTTGAGGATAAATGTTAACTAAAGCAAGAAGAGAACTTCCCTACTCTTCATGGAATCTTGTCTTTTCAAATCAATATTCAGAGTGAGCTTCATTTTAATGTCTCAATTTAAACATGACCTCTGCAATTATACAGTGCCCTCTGAGTGTGGCACTTAAGAGTCAGACTAAATTACATGCTCAATTCCTGGAGAACCTATGATCTTTGACTCTGAAGCAAGAGGGCTACGACTTAGGAAAACAGTAGCAACATTATCAAACAATGTTATATCCCTTGTTAACTGTTAGCAGAAGCTTGAGGATTAACTCTGAATGACTAACTGGATGGAGCATGCTGGATGTGACCTTTTCAGCGAAAACATTATAATGTTTGAATTTACTGAGTGTCTCATTTATATAGAGGGATATACCTGAGAGATATTTCCTGCAGTAGCTTGAAAGGACCATACTACATAGAAACTGATGTCATTACAATCTCAACAGAAGCACTGTCTACAATTTTGAGGCTGATAGTACACCAACTCATTATAAGTGGCAAAGTTCAGTTACTGTTTCTAAAGTGAAGCACACCCAGTGGATGTGACTTCTCTGACATGCACAAGTAGGACAGGTGAGGCTTGCAAACTTCGGTCTTTGAATATTGTTAGGTATAAACAACGTGTTTGCACTGTTGATGAAATGAGTATTTGATCCACGAATAAATTATTTTCCTTAACCAATTTGTCCTTAGTCATTCAAAAGAATTCCCACTAACCCAACATTGTACCATATTATGGCAGCAACACGCAAGTGGAAAATCTGCTGTAGAAAAATTAGAGATTTTCAAAAATACAAACATAGAGGGACATGTGAATAGATAAAATATTCAGTGCACATCTAGCAGTTATTGCCTCAAACCTAGGCTTCAACTCAAATGGAAACAACAATCCTTTTCCTTGAAGAAAACTTAAAAATTATTTCAGGTCGATGAATCTATTACATTCTTATTTTATATAGTTAAAGCATGTGGTGATTTGGGACAATGTCCACAATTATATTAATCTTCACCAGACCAAGTTTATATAACTACTCCATTTAAATTTGGCTTGTCCAAATCTGTACCATTGTCGTCTTGTTGGTCCCATATTTGCCTCTTGTAATCTGCCTGTGCCATCAACAAGATAATCAAAATGGGGTGACAGTTTCTGTCAACTATCCATCAGTTCTGGTATTAAGAGAAGTCAGTCACAATTTTTTTTAGTTTTGGGCAGTCATTCCAATACAGATATAGGGAATATGTCTCAGATATTACAGTTGAATAGTAATCAGGTTACCAGACTCGCTGTGATGAAGGAATAAATCAGACAGCATTTGCTGGCGTCATGTAACATGTTGACTTTTAAGATCAGAAATTTGCTATTGGGTTTTCACTATAAGATTCACTCTAACAGTGTCTCCGGAGACTCAACACTCAAACGCATTGCATGTTCACCATGAGATACCCATGAAACGTGCCAGAGAAACTTAAGATTTCTCCATTCCAATGTAAGCAAACTTTAATGGTGTAACTTTAACAACTCTCAAACAACCTCTCTACTACAGAAGGTTTACTTTAAATAGTGGTGCCCATTCCTTTAAATTGCAATGATTGCTTGAAATTTAGCAAAACTGTATTTGAAATAACATGTTCTTATTTGTTTTCCTTTTCTGTTTCTTTTATCTTTATCTTTAATCCATCTTTTCTCTCCTCACTTAATTCACATTCTGTGCATAATTCTACATAGAATATTTTAACTGATATTTCCAAAACAAAAAGATGTCATCTGGAATTACTCAGCATACATTCCCTGCAGCCTCAATATGATGTATCTATCTCATCCTTCTTTGCACATTGCATTTTATCCAAGGAATTGTGATCATTTTTTTCAAATGTTAAACTCCTCTTTACACAGTGCATGCTTTTTTCAATTATTTTTGATATGAACGGAACTATACTCATATTCTATGCCAGATGTAAAAGACATACTTTCTGTAATACAATTATATTGAAACGGCAAATTGGATTTGGATGTCTATTTTCAGAAATTGGTTTAGTTTTTGTGTGTCCACAGAGCTATGAAGTTGATTTGAATTGCTCTTTGTGCAAATAATAATGTCCTAGGACCAATGGATGTTTCAATGCTAAAGAACCTGAATACTATGGCTTTAAGAATGTACTTTGTCCTTTTTTCTTACAAGAAAGATTTGAAGGCAGAGGCACTGAGCAGTCTATTGAAAGCCCTTAAAATAAACAGCTTGTGAGGCCTTTTTTAAAAAAGTTGGAACAATAGAAGAAGCCTGAATGGGGGAGGTGGGGGGCTGGCTTCGGGGGTTGGGGGAGCGGCATTGGGGGAGGGGGGGGACCAGCTCCCACAGAACCAGGATTTTTAGGTTTTGTTTTTTTTTAGTTTTTCAGAAGCAGTTGTTGCTGGGTCTAAGCAAGGTTTAGAGGCTGTAGTACATCTCTCCCTGCTATACTCTCTCTTAGCTTTCTCTTGGTGTTTTTCCCCCGGGACTGGAGAATAGCCCGTGAGACTTTTTTTTAGCTGTTTGTGCCTTTTGCCAAGGGGATGTTTACAGGATATTATTATATTGAAACAGTTACTGTTTAGTAGTAAAATAATTTATAATTCTCAAGTTTACCAAGAGAGTTAAATCATTCATTTTGTTGTTTTTAAACTATAGTATATGAATAGAGGGTGTGTTGCTTCAAATCTGGTAGTTTGAACAGTCGAATTATATTTGGAACACAATACCTTACACCTACATTTAAAATGAAAAAAAGTCTCCCTTAACATATTTCAAGGAGTTTGGTTTGGGCCATTATGATAAGAATATTAGTTTAAATTTCGGTACTAGCCTTATCTTTCAAGGTTTTTTTCCCCAAGAGAAGAGCTGAAAGAACAACCTCCACATGTCTAACAATACTAACATTTGTCCCATCATTAGGGATGTAATAGCACGCTGGGATGCTGTCCCAGCCAGTTTGCCTTGATCATAAGTAATTAGTCAGCTTCTGTTACATGATTGAATCATGCCTGAGATAGAGCTTTCACTCAGTGTAAATCACAATTTGCATACAACATTCCCATTGTTTAACATACGTAGTTCGTAATTACACAATTTCAACATTGTTTACTGTTACAATACTTCAGCTAGTGATATCTGAGATCTAAATAACACTGTCATGATTATATTGACATGTTCAGTATTGATCCTTTCCTTGTGTGTATGAGTATTGGGTGCTGACTACTGCTAACATATATTTGGGTGGTTAATTGTTACTGTTCTCTTTCAGATTGCATGTACTGGGTTTACTTAGTCTAAAGTGGTAAAGGAAAACCATTAGGTAGCATTCTTCTCTAGTGAGAAGACATTCTTGTCTTAAACACAGATTGTTTCATCACAAAATAGCAAGTTACATTAGTTGGGAAGATGCTGTTAATAAAATATGAGGAGACATGGATGGTGAGTCTTGTTTTTCAAGACTGAGAGTTTCTCTGCATTTCTGCAGCCAAGTCCTTAAGACATGATCAGAATTACAGAATTGTTTGCATCGGTTCTATTACCTGCTGTCAATCTCCTGCCTTCTCCCCAAAGTAAGATAAGTTACAAATCCAAATACTCACCCAAATTCCTCTCGAACAAATGCTACAGGAAGGATAGAAAGGGAGGCAAGAGAGGAGGGGGAGTGGCATTTTGATAAGGGATAGCATTACAGCTGTGCTGAGGGAGGATATTCCCGGAAATACACCCAGGGAAGTTATTTGGGTGGAACTGAGAAATAAGAAAAGGATGATCAGCTTATTGGGATTGTATTATAGACCCCCTAATAGTCAGAGGGAAATTGAGAAACAAACTTGTAAGGAGATCTCAGCTAGCTGTAAGAATAATAGGGTAGTTATGTAGGGGATTTTAACTTTCCAAACATCGACTGCCATAATGTTAAAGGTTTAGATGGAGAGGAATTTCTTAAGTGCGTACAAGACAATTTTCTGATTCAGTATGTGGATGTACCTACTAGAGAAGGTGCAAAACTTGACCTACTCTTGAGA
>NC_057732.1:26217370-26241457 GCF_004010195.1 Chiloscyllium plagiosum
GAGGGGAAATGAGGAAGCTGGAGAAATCTACATTCATCCCGTGTGGTTGGAGGGTTCCTAGGAGGAAGATGAGGAGCTCTTCCTCCAGGCGTCGTGTGGCCAGAGTCTGGTGATGGAGGGGGCCAAGGACCTGCATGTCCTTGGCGGAGTGGGAGGGGGAGTTAAAGTGTTCGGCCACGGGGTGGTTGGGTTGGTTGGTGCGGGTGTCCCAGATGTGTTCCCTGAAACATTCCGCAAGTAGGCGGCCTGTCTCCCCAATATAGAGGAGACCACATTAGGTGCAGCGGATACAGTAAATGATGTGTGTGGAGGCGCAGGTGAATTTGTGACGGGTATAGAAGAATCCATTGGGGCCTTGGAGGCCTCGCTTTCCCCCTCAAAGATCAGCAAGGCAGCCTTTGTGTGGAGCCACAGAAAATGGGGGAGATACTGAATGAATATTTTGCATCAGTATTTACTGTGGAAAAGGATATGAAAGATGTGGACTGTAGGGAAATAGATGGTGACATCTTGCAAAATGTCCAGATTACAGAGGAGAAAGTGCTGGATGTCTTGAAACGGTTAAAGGTGGATAAATCCCCAGGACATGATCTGGTGTACCCAAGAACTCTATGGGAAGCTAGAGAAGTGATTGCTGGGCTTCTTGCTGAGATATTTGTATCATCGATAGTCACAGGTGAGGTGCTGGAAGACTGAAGGTTGGCAAACATGGTACCACCGTTTAGGAAAGGTGATATGGACAAGCCAGGAAACTATAGATCAGTGAGCCTGACCTCGGTGGTGGGCAAGTTGTTGGAGGGAATCCTGAGAGACAGGATGTACATGTATTTGGAAAGGCAAGGACTGATTAGGGATAGTCAACATGGCTTTGTGCATGGGAAATCATGTCTCACAAACTTGATTGAGGTTTTTGAAGAAATAACAAAGAAGATTGATGAGAGCAGAGCAGTAGATGTGATCTATATGGACTTCAGTAAGGCGTTCGACAAGATTCCCCATGGGAGACTGATTAGCAAGGTTAGATCTCATGGAATACAGGGAGAACTAGCCATTTCAATACAGAACTGGCTCAAAGGTAGAAGACAGAGGGTTGTTTTTCAGACGGGAGGCCTATGACCAGTGGAGTGCCACAAGGATCGGTTCTTAGTCCAGTACGTTTTGTCATTTACATGAATTTTTTGGATGTGAGCATAAAAGGTACAGTTAGTAAGTTTGCAGGTGACACCAAAATTGGAGGTGTAGTGGACAGCGAAGAGAATTACCTCAGATTACAACAGGATCTGGATCAGATGGGCCAATGAGCTGAGAAGTGGCAGATGGAGTTTAATTCAGATTAAAGCGAGGTGCTGCTTTTTGGAAAAGCAAATCTTAGCAGGACCTATACACGTAATGGTAAGGTCCTAGGGAGTGTTGCTGAACAAAGAGACCTTGGAGTGCAGGTTCATAGCTCCTTGAAAGTGGAGTCGCAGGAAGATAGGATTGTGAAGAAAGCGTTTAGTATGCTTTCCTTTATTGGTCAGAATATTGAGTACACGAGTTGGGAGGTCATGTTGTGGCTGTACAGGACATTGGTTAGGCCACTGTTGGAATATTGCGTGCAATTCTGCTCTCCTTCCTATCGGAAAGATGCTGTGAAGGATTCAGAAAAGATTTATAAGGATGTTGCCAGGGTTGGAGGATTTGAGCTATAGGGAGAGGCTGAACAGGCTGGGGCTGTTTTCCCTGGAGCGTCGGAGGCTGAGGGGTGACCTTACAGAGGTTTACAAAATTATGAGGGGCATGGATAGGATAAATAAACAAAGTCTTTTTCCCTGGGGTCAGGGAGTCCAGAACTAGAGGGCATAGGTTTAGGGTGATAGGGGAAAGATATAAAAGAGACCTAAGGGGGGACAGGTTGGACCGAAGGGTCTGTTTCCATGCTGTACATCTCTATGACTCTATGACTCTAACTCATTTGAAGTTTCTTCCATCATATTCCCATGCAGTGCATTCCATACCCTAAGTACTAAATGTGTGAAAACGAGATTTCTCATATCACCCTTGTTTCTTTTGCATGTCACTTTAAATCTATGCATGCTCTTTCTTGCTGCTTTTATGAGTGGGATCAGTTCTTCCCAAACTACTCTATCCATCCTGCTTATGATTTTGGAATCCTCTATCAAATTTCCTGTCAGGCTTATTCTCTCCAAGGAGAACAGTCACAACTTCTTCAATCTATCTTCATAACAGAAATTTCTCTATCCTGAAATCATTCTTGCAAATCACTTGTATGTACTTCTCCCTCCAATGCATTCACATTTTTACAAGTGGACACAATATTCCAGCTGAGGTCTAATAAATGTCTTGGAGAAGTTCAATATTATCTCCCTGCTCTTGTACTTTCTGGTTTGGAGATGCCAATGTTGGACTGGGGTGTACAAAGCTAAAAATCAGACAACACCAGGTTATAGACCAACAGGCTTATTTGGAAGCACTAGCTTTTGGAGTGCTGCTCTTTCATCAGGTGGTTGAGAAGTATAAGATGATAAAACTCAGAATTTATAGCAAAACCTTTGGTATAAAAAATAGTGCTTCCAAATAAACCTGTTGGACTATAACCTTGTACTTTATGCCTCTATTAATAAAGCGAAGAACACTGTATGCTTTTATTAACTGCTCTCTCCACCTGTCCTGCCACCTTCAATGACCTGCCTACATATACATCCAGGTGCCTCTGCTCCTTCACCCTCCCTATTTTATATTGTCTTTCAAAGTTCTTCCAACAAAAGTGCATCACCTCACACTCCTCTGCATTGAATCTCATCTGCCAACTATCTGCTCCACACCCTTCTCAAATTTTCATCCAAGTTTAGTGTTGTCTGCAAACGTTGAAATTGTTCCCTATATACCAAAATCCAGATCATGTATATAAACCATGAAAAGCATGGATCAAATATGCACTCCATAAAACTCCACTGCAAACATTCTTACAACCCAAAAAATAAACTTTGACCGTTACTCCATTTGAGCTATAGGGAGAGGCTGAACAGGCTGGGGCTGTTTTCCCTGGAGCGTCGAAGGCTGAGGGGTAACTTTATAGAGGTTTACAAAATTATGAGGGGCATGGATAGGATAAATAGACAAAATCTATTCCCTGGGATCTAGAGGGCATAGGTTTAGGGTGAGAGGGGAAAGATATAAAAGAGACCTAAGGGGCAACTTTTTCACGCAGAGGGTGGTACATGTATGGAATGAGCTGCCAGAGGAAGTGGCGGAGGCTGTTACAATTGCAACATTTAAGAGGCATTTGGATGGGTATATGAATAGGAAGGGTTTGGACGGATACGGGCCGGGTGCTGGCAGGTGGGACTAGATTGGGTTGGGATATCTGGTCGGTATGGACGGGTTGGACCGAAGGGTCTGTTTCCATGCTGTACATCTCTATGACTCTATGACTCTATACTCTTCATTTCTTCTCATTCAGCTCATTTTCAGTACATGTTGTTACTGTCCTCCTTATACCATGACCTATAAGTTTCCTCATTATCTGACACTGTACTAAATATCTTCTAGAAAACCAAGTATGCCACATCAACAGTGTTATCTTCATTAATCCTTTCTGCTATCTCTTCAAAAAATTGCGGGAAGTTAGTCAAATATGATTTTCCCTTTAGAAATCTGTGCTGACTCTCCACAATCAACCCATCTTTTTGATTAGTAATTCTATCCCAAAGAATTGTTTCTAGATGTTTCTAGATGTTTCTCCACCACTGAAATTAAACTTGAATGGTCTGTGACTGCTGGAATTAATCTTACAGCCTCCCTTAAACACAATGTTTACAATTATCCAGTCTTCTGGCACACCCCAAGTGCAGAGAAGAATGAAAAATTATGACCACTTCCCCTGCAACATCTACCCTCACTTTCTTCAAGGTCCTTGAATGCAACTCATCCAGTCCCTGAGGTGCTTTTCCATGAAGTGCTAACAATCTATCCACGATCTCTGCCTTATTAATTATGATTAGTTAATCTTCCTTATTAATTAAGAATCAGATCATGTAGAACTTATTGAAATCTTAAGTATTAATCTATCATAGCCATCAACCTTTACAACATGAAATTGGAAAGGGTGCAGACAAGATTTACAAGGATGCTGTGGTTCAGTTCGCCATGGAAGTTTTTGTTGCAAACGTTTCGTCCCCTGTCTAGGTGACATCCTCAGTGCTTGGGAGCCTCCTGTGAAGCGCTTCTGTGGTGTTTCCTCTGGCATTTATAGTGGCCTGTCCCTGCTGCTTCCGGTTGTCAGTTTCAGCTGTCCGCTGTAGTGGCCGGTATATTGGGTCCAGGTACAGTCCAAAGGTGTGCAGGTTAGGTGGACTGGCCACGCTCAATTGCCTGCAGTGATCAGGGATGTACAGGTATGTGGGTCACCCATGGAAATACAGGAATAGGGTAGGTGGATAGGATGCTCTTCGCCGGTTCAGTGTGGACTCGATGGGCCGAATGGCCTACCTTCACACTGTAGGGATTTTATGAATCTCTGATTCTAAAAGCACCGATGAAGTATCATCACTGTTATAACATAAGGAATGTGCAACAATTTGCACACACAAAGCTCTCACAAACAGCAAGTTGTTATTAAAAAAGATGCATTCTGACCATGATTCCAGGGAGCGTTCCCCCATTCTTCTTTGAAATAGTGCCATGGGATTATTTCCTTCTACTTGAGAGGACAGGCAGGTTCTGAGAGATGACATTCTTGGCAATGTAGTGTTCCCTCAAGACCGCACTGAAATGTCAACCTTATTTGTGCAGTTGAAATGTCTGGATTGGGATTTTAATCCACTGCTGTCTGCCACGGAGGCAGGAGTGCTGACTCACTGAGCCAAGACCCCTTTATAAAGAATGTTTCATGCACTGTCTGAAGAGAATGCTCTGTTGTCCTATCTGCACCTCAAGATAATTTTAGCAGTAGGAAGTGCACTGCCCGGAGAGCAGCAGGTACTATTCCGGAACACTTCTACATTAGTTAGCCACTGTCAAGCAACTGTAGGCCTCAGCATCTGTGAAGAGAGAAAATCAGGTGTTACATACAGTCAGTGTTTATCAACTACAGCTGGAAAGTGTGTACAGTCTGATGATGGAGGTATCATGCTGTCCTGACCTCGTGTGACTGTTTGTGCATACTTGCCTAGCAGAAACAGGAATGCTAGCTGACCTCTTCCCTCAGCTTACCAACATCCACAGAGGACTTACAGTTTACCTGTTTGTTATTGAAAAGGCACTTTGACACGACCAGCTATCCCTAGTAGCCACACACGCAGACGACAAGCAACATGAATTCGACTGGGACAACACTACCATTATAGGGCAAGCGAAACAAAGAACAGCCAGGGAATTCCTAGAACTCATCCACAAACTCTATCAACAAACACATAGACCTGGACCCAATATACCGGCCACTACAGCGGACAGCTGAAACTGACAACCGGAAGCGGCAGGGACAGGCCACTATAAATGCCAGAGGAAACACCACAGAAGCGCTTCACAGGAGGCTCCCAAGCACTGAGGATGTCACCTAGACAGGGGACGAAATGTTTGCAACAAAAACTTCCAGCACGGCGAACAGAACCACAGCAACGAGCACCCGAGCTACAAATCTTCTCACAAACTTTGAATTTACAAGGATGTTGCTGGGCTTGGAGGATTTGAGTTAGAAGGAGAGGCTGGGATGTTTCTCATTAGAGCATAGGAGGCTGAGGGGTTGTCCTATAAGGGGTGATAAAATCATGAAGGACATAGATAAAGTGAACATCAAAGGTCTTTTCCGTGGGTTGGGGAATTAAAAGCCAGAGGGCTTAGGTTAAGGTGTGAGGGGAAAGATGCAAAAGGGTCCTAAGAGGCAAGTTTTTCACAGAGCATAATGCGAATATGGAATGAACTGCCAGAGGAAGCATTATGTGCAGGTACAGTTACAGCCTTTAAAAGACCTTTGGACAGGTACATGAATAGAAAAGGTTTAGAGGAATATGGGCCAAATGCAGGAAAATAACACTAGTTTAGTTTGGGAAACCAGGTCAGCATGAATGAGTTGAACCGAAAGGTCTGTTTCTGTGCTGTATGACTCTATGACTCCATGCTGGTCCAGCTATAACATTTTTCCGTAGAAACAACACATGATGCCTCATCAACTAGAAATTACTGTTGTAATAAAAGTAACAAGATTAGAGTGGTGCTAGAAAAGCATAGCAGGTCAGACAGCATCCGAGGAGCAGGAAAATCAATATTTTGGCCAAAAGCCCTTCATCATTCCTGATGATTCCATGATACTGTGTCCTTGGCTTTTCTCAGATGGGTCATAGTACCCTCCTGGCTCTGAGGTGGCTAGTTTGGTACAGAGATGAAAAAGGATTTTGAGAGGCCTTTTGTTTACATGTAAACAGATGAAACTTCAGGCCAAAGGGGTCATGTTTTAGAGGTGACTTATGTAATGAAAGGGGAGTGATCAGCTCTCTAGCTGAGCAGTTCAGTCCAGAATTAGTTACGAGTTCAGCTCTGTAGAAACAGGCTCTTTCTCTCTCTCCTTCAGCCCTTCTAACTTCAACCTATAAGCATTTGTTCCATTTTTTACTGTTTTTTAAGGGGTTTGCTTTTGGGGACTGTTGTGTGTATTCAGAACAGCATAATTAATTATGCACAGCATGGAAACAGGCTCTTTGGTCCAACCCGTCCAAGCCTACCAGATATCCCAATTTAATCTAGTCCCACTTACCAGCACCCGGCCCATATCCCCCTAAACCCTTCCTATTCATATACACATCCAGTTACCTTTTAAATGTTGCAATTATACCAGCTTCCACTGCTTCCTCTGACAGCTCATTCCATACATGTAAAAGTTGCCCCTTAGGTCTCTGTTATATCTTTCACCCAAAACCTATGCCCTCTAGTTCTGGACTCCCCTACCCTAAGGAAAAGACTTTGTCTATTTAACCTATCCATGTCCCTCATGATTTTATAGATCTCTATAAGGTCTACCCTCAGCTGATCTCACCAAATGGTAGAACAGACTCAATGAGCCGAATGGCATATTTCTACTCATGTCATATTGTCACACCATCTCACAGTCAATCACGTGCTCACTATGCTACAAATTTAAAGTTTTTCCTCTTGTTTAAATTCCTTCAGCACTTCATCTTTTAAGCTCTATAACCTAGGTGACCTCTGCAATTCTCAAATCTGTCCGTCTGTGCCCCATCACCCCCATTTCTTTCACTCCACCACTGTGGCTGTCTCTTCAATCATCTCGAAGCCATGCTCTGGAATTCACTTAAACCCCTCAGCCTTCCTTTTCTTACTCAAGATCTCTCTGACAAAGCTTTCACTCATATTCTAAAGGAGTGTGATAATTTTTCTGCAAATTAAAGTAAAAATTTAATTCAAAGTCTAAATTGTTTGACTACAAGAATACAAGTTGTTTGGTTTCTGTGGATTAGCACAGCATCTGGTTCTGCATGGCCAAGTACAATGAACAAAGTGACACTTGAATCAGGTTTTTTGTGGTGTTAGAAGTAGTAGGAACGTTGACTAGGACATGCCATACTCTTGACATCTATGTGTTTCGAAGTCCCATCTGAAGGACGGCTCCTCCAACATTTGCTATGTACAGCTCTACAGTGCCAGTAGTCTACATCGAGTGTCAGAGGAAACTATTTAAAAATTGATTGTTATTCAAAAGCATTTAACTGGGTTTAAAGCCCATATCCCTGTACAGTCCTAAACCCTATCTATTTCTTCCTTGCCTTACCTGTGTGGAAGGTCCAGGGGGAGGCGTGGATTATGTTACCATGGTAACTGCCCCACTCTGTGCTATAGATGCAGTGGTTTCGGTGTTTAGTGTTCCTGCTGTAGCTGTTTCACCATGCACACTTTGAGGAATACCTTGTGCATTCATGGCAGGTGGCTGGACTTGAGAAAAGGAAAAGCTTTTAGAGAAAAGACCAGCTTTGTGACACATGGTATTGATCAGGACTAAACCAAGCATCAAAATGAAGAACAATTTTCATTTGGCCATAAAAAAAGAGGATCCTGTAAACCACTGACACTCAATTGCCAAAAAAAAGCCTTTGAATAAACAGAAATACAGATCGAATGCTCACAGTGAGGTGGGAAGGTGAGGGGGATTGTGGTAATGGGGGAGAATCTAATGAAGTTGGGGACACTGAAGTCCTGCTAAATTGAATGCAGGAGCTTATCATTTTCTGCTTGTTTTTGGCTAAATGAAAGTCACATTGAGTTTGTTAGATCATTTCTCACTGAGGCTGAGTGAATTTTCTCATCAAATCTTTCCAAATATGCTTCATTAATTACCTACCACACCCCATGATATCTCTCCTGTTCGATTCCTATATTTTACAAAATGCCATTTCAGGAGTAATTGCCACTCAGCACAGATTCTGGAATTCACTGGCACCCCTTTTGCGCCCATGTTATCTTTAAGCACCTATTGAGCATCTGGATGGAGCTGCCCCACACAGTTGTTCATGTTTGCCCTTGCAGACAGGAGAAATCAATGTTCCGCTTTGCATACAGGGTCCTGGAGATTCTGCTGGATGGGATAGAGCTAATATGGGATTTCCTCCTCCCCAAGGGCCATCAGTGGGCAGCATGCCACCAGATCACGTTTGCACCCAGGTGAGAGCAGTCTCAGCTGTCTGAATGAATCACCTGCACTGTAGGAAGAAGATCAATTTCCTTCTCCACTGCCAATATAAGTGACACCACCTTCTCTTCAATACACACTCTCTCTCTGCTACTGCCTCTGGCTTCCACCAAGGCTCATGCTCTATTACTCTCACTACCACCAGCAACATCTTAACCACTTGCTCTCTCCCTCCTTAACCCTGACAGCATGAGCCCTGCATGCCCTATGTGCTGTCAACTCACTCACTCAGGACATTGCACCAATGGTGCCACCAGGTTCATCTCTCATACTACCTGCCTTTCTCTCATTCCCACCAAAAAGCAGAGAGTTTCAAGACTGGTTATGTGCTGCCTATCATTTGGCTCCTTACCTCTAATGAAGAGAGGACCATGACTCTGATCATCCCGAGCAGGGTGAGGACTGTATCCAAGGTTGCCCTTTACTCCAGTGCTGGGAATCCCTGAGTGCAGGCAATTCCCCTTGCGTCGCGTGAGGTCTGCTGACCATGATGACAAGCTATCTAGCTTCCTGTCAGTGCTAAAAGAAAAGACAACAGTAATGTGAGCCTGGTATTTTTGGCACCAAAAGGCAAATCAAGGTAATTCAAGGTAGAAATGCTGAGATGTAAGCTTAGAGTGAGTGAGCATTATGAAGGGAAGTGAAGATTCCTGAGGCACAGCCTGGTCTTGTCTGTGAACAGGTGCAAGTCCCTGATCACACAGTGTGCTTGCTGCTGCATTAGAATGATAGTTGCAGATAGTGGTATGGCACTGAAGCGTAGAAGCATCCTGTAAGTGGATCAGAAATGTGCTACAAGGGTTGTTAAAGGCTAGCATGTGTTTGGATGCCAATGTCCATGGATGTGAGGTGTATGTGACTGGTGACAATGGAGCATGCCCTGAGATGTTGGTGCCTGATATCTGACATGGTGGTTGGTCAGAGTAAGTGGCGAGCTGAATCTGCTAGGTGCTCACTAGTTTCTTTGTTGAGATTCCTGATGTTGAGCTAAATTAGTGAGTTTGGTAAGACAGGAGGCTGAACACTAATGAAGCGAGTTGGGCTGTTAACAAGGTGCTTAACAACAGGAATAACTGTCAGTTGCCATGCTAGCCTTGTGAGAATCTTGTCATTCCTTTGTGAAAAGCCTGAAAGGTGGAGCACGATGATTTCGACATCAAGATGGACCTCGCTCCCTGATTCAGCCACACAGCTCACTATCACACACTTCCCTCAGATTCCTCTAAGTCTGTCCCTTACTACTTCTGCCTCCTGTCCAGTCGCTAGCAAAGTGATGGTGCCTGGAAAGCACAATTCTGGGCAAGCATTAGACAATGAGGGGACATCTGCAAAGACAAGTCAGGAAGGAGAGGATCGAATATGAAGGTAAGCTAGCTAGTAATATTGAAATGATAGTAAACGTTTCTTTCAAAATATAAAAAACAAACGAGAGGCAAAAGTAGAAATTGGGCCACTCTAAACTGATGCTGGAAGGCTAGTGCTAGGAGATAAGGAAATAGCTGAAGAACTTAGTAAGTACTATGTGTCAGTCTTCACAGTGGAAGACGTGAGTAATATCCCAACAATTAAGGAGAGTCAGGGGGCAGAGTTGAGTATGGTAGCCACTACAAAAGAGAAAGTGCTAGAAAAGCTAAAAGATCTAAAAATCGATAAATCTCCTGGCTCCAATGGGCTACATCTTAGAGTTCTGATGGAGGTGGCTGAGGAAATAGTGGAGACTCTGACTGTGATCTTTCAAAAATCACTGGAGAGAGGGACAGTCCCAGATGATTGGAAAATTGCTGTTGTAACCCGCTTTTTCAAAAAGGATCAAGACAAAAGATGAAAAATTATAGGCCGATTAGTCTAACCTTGGTTGTAGGTAAAATTGTAGAATCCATCATTAGGGATGAGATTTCTAAATTCTTGGAAGTACAGGGTCAGATTAGAACAAGTCAGCATCGATTTAATAAGGGAAGGTCGTGTTAGAAATTCTAACGGGACAAACCTGTTAGAATTCTTTGAAGAGGGAATAATAGGTTAGACCAGGGAAACCCAGTGGATGTCATCCATCTAGACTTCCAAAAGGCCTTTGATAAGGTGCTTCACGGGAGGCTGCTGAGTAAGGTGAGGGCCCATGGCGTTCAAGGTGAGCTACGGGCATAGATTGGGGATTAGCTGTCTGACAGAAGGCAGAGAGTTGGGATAAAAGATTCTTTTTTCGGAATGGCAGCTGGTGACAAGTGGGGTCCTGCAGGGTTCAGTGTTGGGGCCACAGCTGTTCACTTTATATATTAATGATCTGGTTGAAGGGACGGGGGGTATCTGGCGAAGTTCGCCGATGATACAAAGTTAAGCGACAGGCAGGTAGTACTGAGGAGGTGGGGAGGCTGCAGAAAAATTTAGATACTTTAGGAAAGTGGTCCAGGAAATGGCTGATGAAATTCATCATGAGCAACTGCGAGGTCTTGCACTTTGGAAAAAAGAATACAGACTTGGACTATTTTTTTAAACAGTGAGAAAATTCATAAAGCCAAGGGGATCTGGAAGTGTTAGTCCAGGATTCTCTAAAGGTTAATATGCGGGTTGAGTCCATGATTAAGAAAGCAAATGTAATGTTGTCATTTATCTCAAGAGGTTTGGAATATCAAAGCAGCAATGTGCTTCTGAGACTTTATAAAGCTCTAGTTAGGCCCCATTTAAAATACTGTGTCCAGTTTTGGGCCCCACACCTCAGGAAGGACATACTGGCATTGAAGCGTGTCCAGCAGAGATTCCACAGATGATGCCTGCAATGGTAGGCCTAACATATGATGATCGGCTGAGGATCCTGGGATTGTATTCATTAGAGTTTTGAAGGTTGAGGGGAGATCTAATAGAAATTTACAACATAATGCATGGCTTAGAAATGGAGAACACTGGAAATTGTTTCCATTAGGCGGGGACACTAGGACCCATGGGCATAGCCCTAAAACTCGAGGGAGTCAGTTTAGAAGGAAAATGAGGAGACATTTCTTCAGCCACAGAGTGGTTGGTCTGTGGAATTCATTGCCGCGGAGTGCAGTGGAGGCTGGGATGCTGGGTGTCTTCAAGGCAGAGATTGATAAATTCTTGATCTCACAATGAATTAAGGGCTACGGGGAGGGTGCAGTTAGGTGGAATTGAAACACCCATCAGCACTGATTAAATTACGGAGTGAACTCGATGGGCTGAATGGCCTTGCTTCCACTCCTATGTCATATGTTCACATGATCGTATGGCATTGGTTCAGGACAAGAGGATCAGCAGATTATAACAAGGGCAGGAAGAAGCTGCAGTCGGCAGAAGGGAGCTGATGGTTTATTTAAGGGAAGCAGTCCTTTTCGTCTTGCCTATTGGAGAAGGCTGGTCCTATCTCTGTCTTGCTATTGCACTCCAGGGCCTAGTACCCATCATTAATGAGTTAACATGAAGACCCAGTTCTGAAAAAGAGTAATTGGACCCAAAACTCTGATTTCTCTCCACAGATGCTGACAGATCTGCTGAGCTTTTCCAGCAATTTCTGGTTTTGTTTCTGATTTCCAGCAACCGCAGATCTTTCTGTGTTTTAACATGAAGGCTATGGCTTATTTCCAGCATATCCATCCTCACTCAATCTTATAAGAAATGAGTAAAAGATCCCCTACACCTAAAAGAAACAATATAATGAACAAATTTATTTTGAGAGAGTTTATAATTTCATAATACATGGGCACAGGAAAAAAAGAAAGCTTCCTTTTGAGGGTTTAAATATAGGTTCAGGAGCAGAATTCCTTCTTGCAATGAATGTTAATCAGTGTTAAAGCAAAATAATTGAAATCTTAACAATTCAAAGTTACCATTGAAAAGGTCACTGATTGTAAAAGGTATTTTTCTAATCAACAACATGGGTATAATATTTTAAATTCAAACTGTTCAAACGTATTACTGATCTCAGTTCTGATGTCTCCATTAGACATAGTAAAATCAAAGTATTTAATTTGCATTTGCAAATTAATTTGAACACGAAAGAATATCATTTCTTTCCTTCACCTGAGGACTTAACATCTTTCTCTTCCTTGTCTTTGTCCTCATTACTGATAGTTTCAAAGATGGTTTTAAGGAAATTTGTAAGGATGATTCATCTGACAGTGATATTCTGACTATCATTAATTTTTATACCAAATTGGCTGCAGACTATTCAGCTTTTCTGAAAAGTTTAGAGCACCATTACCTAACGAAAAATATATGTCACGCAGATGTATCAATGGATATCTCACGGTGTTTAATTTAACCTGAAAAGCTTCAATTTTAAATTATTCAGTTGAGCAGTCAGAACAAAAAGAAATTATCTCACTGGTTGGACAATACTTAAGCTGTAAGCTTCAATCTACATTGCAGGATAAATGATGTATAAGCGATTCAGCCCTGGGTGTGGCTGCCTGAATCACAACATTTGTCAGTGGTCGACTTCAAACGTATTACCATAAGGTATGTGAGGGGAATGAATAACTGTAAGAGGAGAATGTGAAATAAGCATACTTGGTTATAAAAGATAGAGAAACAAGATCACCTTTGTGTTTTTCTCTGTTGAACCTGGTATGTGCTCAGTCTCAGGTGTCAGCAGCACTTCACCAGAGATGCAGGACAAGAGCAATTGCAGAGCTGAGGCAGGATGAACATTCACAGCTCTCCTAACTCACTTTACCCCACCATCTAGTACCCTTAATGATGACCAAGACATTATTACATTGTTTTACTAGCATCCGTTCAGAAAGGAGGTCTGATGTCCTTACCCAGGTTGGCCTGTGTGTGACTCCAGACCATGCCATGTGGCTGGTTTTTAACTACTGAGTAAGCTATTCAGTTTTGTTCAAGGAGCCAGCTCACCAATTCTTTTTCTAAGGACATTTAGAGATGGGGCATAAATGCTGTCCTTGCCAGCAATACACACACTTCCTGAATGAATATTAAATACTTCGCAAGTAATGAGATCAGTTGTCATCCCCTGACACAACAACTGAGTCTTCTGACCTGAAGTCTCACTTCACTCACCGATTCGTTGGTAAGAACCTCCTCAAAAGTTGTTTAAACTATTCAAAGACAATGTTCGATTTATCTTACCATCAGCCCCGGGAGAGTTAGTTTTCTAGTTAATAGCACTCCCCACACACAAGATGGAGTTTATCTTGAGCGAACTGGAACCCTAGGGACAGACAGCAGATGCCTTATTGACCTTTATCTTGCACCAGGAAGGAACACCTCATCTCTTTTCATCATAAATGAGACAGGGTAGCACGGTGGCTCAGTGGTTAACACTGTTGCTTCACAGCGCCAGGCTTGATTCAAGCCTTGAGTGACTGTTTGTGTGTAGTTTGCACATGCTCCCCGTGTCTGTGTGGGCTTCTTCCGCGTGGTCCAGTTTCTTCCCACAGCCCAAAGATGTGCAGGTTAGGTGAATTGGCCATGCTAAATTGCTCATTGTTTCCAGGGATGTGTAGGTCAGGTGCATTAGTCATGGTAAATGTCGGGTTGTAGGGTAGAGGAATGGGTCTGGGTGGGATACTGTTTGGAGGATTGGTGTGGACTTGTTGGGCCAAATGGCCTAATTCCATACTGTAGGGATTCTATGGTATGGTATACACTTACACAATCTGCAATGGACCCTATTAAATGCCAATCTCAGACAAGGTTCTCCAGTTGGTTACAATTCCAGATAAGATCCCCAATACTGTTACGGTCCCCAGCAGGGAGGATAAACTGTCTCTGCTTCTCTATTTTGTTGTGATTTACTTTATTTTATTATGTTGGTTGCAACAAGGTTAATCTAAAAGGGATCCCTTCCTTTGTGGATAACTTTATAAAGAAATCATTTTAACCAGGATTTCATGAGTTAACAAAGAGTGAGTTTGTTAATTACTAAATGCAAGAAGAATTAGTATCGCAATATGCACACACACAAATTAGAAATAAGAGGTGAGTCTGAAAGGATGAAAGTTAATAAAGCAGATACGTTGATCTGTCTTTGAATTTTTCACAAAGTGTGAATAGCTCAGGATTCAGAGAATCTCCATTAAAATGGAGATTACATGTTGTGTTGACTTTGGAATTAAGACCAAAAAATGTAGGATCAGAAGTAGGCTATTCAGCCCATCAAGTCTGCTGCACCATTCAATAAGATCATGGCTGATCTGATTATCCTCAATTCCACTTTTCCGTCTTTTCCTTATAATCCATGTTTTCTTACAGATAAAAAATCTCTCTCAGCCTTGAATGTACTTAACAAACCAGCCTCACTAGCCCTCTGCAAGAAAGACTACCGTCTGAGAGAAGAAATCCATCCTCATCCTTGTATTAAATGTGTTCATTATTCTGCGATTATGTCCCCTAGTCCTACAGTTTCCCACAAACTCTCTGCATGTACCCTGCTGAGGAATCTTATACAGGGTCACCTCTCATTCTTTTAAATTCCAAAACGTAAAGGGACCAATCTACTCAACCTCTATCTTTAAGACAGTCACTCCATAACTGCTAGCCTTCACTGGACTGCCTCCAATGCCAACATACCTTTCTTTATATAAGGGGATCAAAACTGTTCAGTTTTCCAGCTATGATCTGACCTGTGCCTTGCAAAGTATTACATTAACCTCCCTACGTTATACTCCACTCTCTTCGAAATAAGGCCAACATTCCTTTGCCTTCCCTACAAACCAGTGAAGTTAGATGATAGCTTTTTGTGATACGACCATTAGTTTCATGATCCTTAGTTTTGAAGTCGTTTTGGCCGAATTTCTTTTTTAACGGGCTTGCAGCACTTGGAATGAGAGAGAGAGTCTCCTTTTTGTTGTCCTACTAGCTAGCTGACTTCTTGCACTCTGAACGGGAGAGTGTGTTTACTTGAAACACAAGGGTGACAAGGGGGTAGTTCATCACTGTGACCTTCATGGCATTCTAATGTGGCCTGTTTGAAGTTTCTTTGATACCTTTAGGTGTTACATCCCATCAGTCTCAAGCAGCAATCTTTTGACCTTGTTTCTACAGCAGTCTTTTGAAAGAAAAACATATTTTGGAATTAAGATAAAAATGTTCATAAAACTTTGGTGTCCTGAACTGTAGTCTCTAAGGTTCTCTGGGAGGTGCCTAGAGCAGCTGACATCAGGTTCTGCCTCCAAATTGAAGTGTTTAACAAGCTTGGGGAGTAAGGCAAAAGTGGCCTGAATGTGTGGAAACTTCCCTTACAGCATTGTATGGTTTCCACCAGATACCTGAAGGCCTTCAGTGGATTCTGAGTTCCAGGCTTCACAATAGGTCAATAGTATAGACGGTTAAGTAAAGCTGAGCTTTGAACCAAAAGGTCATTCATCTGAAAAGGCAACTGTTTCTCTGATCAACAAAATTCTGTTGCTGTGCATAATGAGTATTTTTTAGCAGTTTTTGCTTTTGCTTCAGATTTCCTGCCGATGCAATATTTTGTAATAAATCTCACATTGATTTAGTTTGTGAATCCAGAGTGTGTGTTTCCAAAAATATCAATGTAGCAGAGGGTTAGGCGTTGAAGCAGCGGTGAAAATGTACACTTTTCTCTGTCACTGCAGGTACAGTATTTCTTGCCTAACTAACACCCTCCAATATCTCTCAACAACTTTCTCCCCCTCCCCCCACTCCCAAATTAGGCCATATGTTCATTTAAAATGTTAATTTGGGATGCTATGACATAAATTAGATCCTGATTGGTGTTTTGAGAGTTAGTTACAATGCATGTGTGCTGGAGTGCTAGAAACAGTATCAATTGTTCTTCTAATCAAGGAACAAATGGTAACTATCTCTGTGATTATTTCTGCAGGGCCTGGCAACACCGGAATTCTCCTTCAAACCCCACAGAGCCAGCCTGCTTCCTGCCTTTGTCAGCATCACTGTCTTCCAGAGTAGAGCCCCACTCCAGCCAATGTAATATTTTCCAGCCCAGAGACTATGTGCGCTGCACCAGTGCACTTTCTCTCAGCCTGCAATCTGTGAGTCCAATATTAATAATGCCCAGCTCTAAAATGGATCAGAATTACCATCAGTGTGCAGAGCTGGTCAGCTGCCTGATTACAATCTTCTCAAAATGGTGATAGCAATATAGTCCAGATCTTCAAAACACTGACAGTGATCATCAGGTTATCACTGTTTTTTGTAAACTCCCCTGACTTGACACAACAGAGCATTTCTACTGAGGTCTCGCGAGCCCAACTTTCATAAAAGTGCACAGCAGAGCAGCCATCCAGGAAATTTAAACAATTGAAGTAGAGTCAGGGAAGACACAAGAGACCCACTTTTTCTGGCAGTAGTTGCCACATGGTAACCTTAAAAGCCCAGTTTGAGTATTAGTGGATGGGTCACCAAATGGTGAGTGGGTGAGTGAATGAATGAATTGGTAGCTAGGATGAATTAATGGGTAAGGGTGTGGGTGGATGAAGTTGGCAAGTGGGTCGGTGGCAAGTGAGTCAGTTAGTGGTTAGGAGGTGAGTTGGGTTGATGAGTTGGGGAACAATGGGTCAGATCAGGGTATTAGTCAGGTTGGATGGGAATGTAGCTGGATGTTCAGAAACCTAATTGTTTCTGATTGGGGTAGTTGGGTGGTCAGAAGGATGGTGGTGTAGTTAAATGGCAGGGTAGTTTGATTGGGTGCTCAGGGGTCTAGTCAGGTCAAGGGAGGGGTGCTGGTTGATTGTACTCTGGGTCAGAGGGTAGTCAGAGAGTCAGATGTCTGTGGGGGTGGGGGTGGGGATAGTTTAGATTATGGGGTAATCTGGACCAGGTGTGATACCACTTGTGGGTTTACCCAGCTGTTAATCTGTCTAACATTCCCTCAGTACCAACCAAGGTAAGAACACTACACTGGAACTATTTGAAGATTACAACTCATCTGCTTAGTACCCAGGCCAGTGAAATTTCCAATCAGAAGCTCAAACCTCTCGGACAATTTTCACTTAGGTCCATGTACCACAATTTACACAAGGTCCTGGCATGCATCTATCATCATATGCTTGATCTTTTGCTATCCTGAAAATGGACATTTTGGTTCTTTACTTTGGAAAGAGCAGACACCTGGAAACCAGATTAGAAAGATTATAATGATTATTGATCATCTTTCAAACAGTAACTGAATATTGCAGAGGGCTGCTTCATAGACATCTATAATGGTTTCATAATCTGTGCTATTATCATATTAAATGGGAAATTATAAACTCTCTCTCATTTGCTCATGAATTATGGTTATCAATCTTTCTTTCAGTGTATTCTTGGTTGCTTAGCAACTGTTGTGGTTTCAACATCTAGGCATTGCCTCTATCATTCCTGACAATTACTTAAGTCACCAGCACAGCTTGTTTGTTCATCCTGTGTGTTTGTAACTAATACTGATTGCCATGTGACTATGCAAGGAGTAAGCACCCCACTGGTACCCAGCACAGCACAAGTTCAATTCCAAGTAGTTAAACAGCAGGGGGACAACTCTTGCCTTCAGCATCAATATCTGATGACACACATCTCTCTGATGCTGCTTATTTCCTCATTTAGTATTACAGGGCTTGGCTTCTAATTATGCTTCAAGCAATTTCCATCTCATAATATATAAAATTGGACATCACTGAATCAATTGCTAAATACCACTTCTCTCATTGTGAAATGGGAAGACTTATTCTTTCAAGGAGAGTACTATTGATGTTGACATGCAGGGAGTTGTGAAATTGCAACTGCCAGTGGAAATACTATATGTTTCACATGTTAAATAGGAATCAGCTTTGAAACCAACTTGCATTTATTTGGTGCATTTAACACAGTAAAACTTTCCAATTCTCAGGAGTGTTATCAAACTAAATTTGACTGAGCTACCTCGTTGGATGAATTCTATAGCCACAAAATAGCCTGCCTTTGTCTGTTCATAATATACAGCATGATGACATTGAATCAGCCATCTGAGGTCTTCATGCCAGTCTCCAAAATGAAGAAAGGTGAGTGAGTACAGATAATGGATGTCCACTGGCCGTTTGGAAGTAGTCAATGATCAAACTTGCGAGGCTTCTTAAAGAACCAGTTGCGTCAAAGATTTTCACTGCCCTCTCCATTTTCTGATGTCAGTCTTGGAAGGTTTTGGGCAAGCTTTACACAAAGGAAGAGAAGGCAGCACAGAGACAGAAGTAGGGGGAGATCAGGGCTGCAAGCAAGTTGGCTAGTGAAGGTGGAGCACGTGTATGTTTTTTGACTTATTCCGCCATTTTGTGTCAGTCAAAAGTAACAAGCAGAAGTTGAGAGAATGGGGGAGAGGGTGTAGTTCTTTAAATTGGTGGTTGTGACCAATTTCCTGTTCTTCCTGGAGACCGGGTATACACTGACAGTTGTGTGTCAGGACATTACATAGTCCTGATGCACTGACTATGCGATAATAACTCCCAGGCAACCTTAAAACTGACCACCCCCAATCAATGCACAGACATCCTCTGGGTACCCACTGCCCCACTCTGGACCTGGCCCTGACCCTGGTCTGGATCATCTCCTTGAACTTTTCTACAAACCTCAGACTTGATTGCGGCTCCATGCCCACCATCCTCATGCACCCAACTCTCAAAATCCACTCTAGACCTGACATTTCCACCCACCCAGTGGCTCCCTGGTCCAGATCAATATCCCCCTACACTTCTCTCTCTGGTTCTGGGGTCACCATTTCTCTACCCCTAGCCCCTCCCCAGACCCAACTCATGGGCACACCAGCACCCCCTGACCTAATCTGACTACTTTCCATTTACCCTGCCACCTGGTCCATTGTACCCATCTTGCCACCCTGTAGCCTTACAACATTCCTCCCACAGTCAATGACCTAAGCCATACATCAGTTTGCCCACCAACCTGACTCAAACTCATTGACTAATGCACAATCAGTTTAGCTATGAATGCACAGATGTTCAGTATGCTAGTGAATGAATGAACTTATCAGATTGCAACAGTTAATATTAATAAATAGGGTACAGCTTTTTCTCCCCTGACTATTGTACACGAGAAGGATTTACCTGAATGTACATTGCAACTTTTGAGATTTCCAGCATAGGAATTGGGTCCAGAAAAGTGGAGGGCACAAGGAGAATATAAATGTAGATGCAAGAGAAGTGAACCGATGGTGATTGATGCTCAAAGGAGGCTTGGGCACATGCTTTTTTTGAAAGGATATTCAGGTGTACTTGTTTCTGAATTAAAGGGACCTTCTTGCACTGCAAAATTAGTTAAATGAAGATTCTCAGTTCTAAAACATTAGATCATGTTTCACAAAATCATTAGCAACACAAAAGTGAACTCTCACCCCTATTATTGTAACAACATATCCCACAGGTCAGATAGTGACTGCCCGTGCAACAACAATTCCATTTGAAGAAGAGTTAGGGTGTGATTCACACAGCAACTGATGTGTACTAACCAGAAATATTACAGTCATTTTACATCTGTGTCACTCAAAGCAATATAAAAGATCACTTATATATCCCGGACACAGGTTCACATATTGAATAAAAGCATTCAGGCTCAGAATGATCATCAAATAAAGTTTAAACCAGACAATTCACTCAATAAAATATAGAAAAAATATTTTCCACCTGATAGCTACTTATTAATGGCTCATGATTGCTAATTCCTGAGTTAACTGTCAATAAAAATAACTGATTTTATTTTCCGCTGAAAGCAACAGAAGAGCTATCATAATGATTGTGTGAAGAAAGCCTTTCTAAAATTATTTTTGCTAATAAAATATTTATTTGTAAGTGGTTCTATCACACAGGATTTTTTTTTCTTCATTTAAATCTTGATGAACTTCAAGGTTTCAGAGAAATTGGTTTAATATTGAAAGATAAGCTGTTCATTTAATCGTTTACAGCAACCAGAAGGCAGAGTAGTTCAAAATGAAATGCCTTCCCTTTGGTACAAAGCCTTTGTCCAGTTTAACTACGGAGTTCTATTTATAAAGTTTTGTCATATTTTGACTCCATGATGAACTTGGGTCAGCAGATCCTCTCCATCACTAAGTCTACTCCTTTTCTTGGACCTCTGTTATCTTTATATAATTGCATGCTTCTGCTCTTGCCTCTGCACTACATACCTTATCAATACTCTTAGTACCATGAGGACATAGGAACTAGGAGCAGGAATAGACAAATTGGTCTCTCAAGCCTGTTCCACTGTGCAAGACAATCATGGCTAAACCAATTGTTGCCTTAAAACTACTTTCCTGCCTGCTCCTATAGCCTGCATAAAGTCGAGAGTGTGGTGCTGGAAAAGCACAGCAGGTTCGGCAGCATCCGAGGAGCGGGATGCTGCCTGAGCTGCTCTGCTTTTCCAGGACCACACTCTCAACTCTGGTCTCCAACATCTACAGTCCTCACTTCCCCTTGGTAATCTGAATATATTCAACAATCCAGTCTCCACTGCATTCTGGGTAGACAATTCCAAAGACTAACGACCCTCTAAATGAAGAATTGCCTTTTCATTTCCATTTTAATTATGCTGTTTATTTTTAAACTGTGCTCTCCCTACACTTGGAAGGAAAACCATCCTCTCAGAATCTATCTTTTTGAGCACTCTCAGAAACGTGATGTTTCATTAAGATCACTTTTCCTTCTTCTACTATCCAATGGATATAGACCGAACCTGCTCAACCTCTCCTCATTAAAAAAAACCTTCATCCCAGGAACCTACCTCGTGAAACTTCTCTGAATGTCACCATATTCAAATGTCTCCCCTCCTAAAATAAGGAACTAAACTAAGCTTAGTTGTTCAGGTGCAGGTCCATTAATACCCGGATGTAACAATGCTTCCCCGCTACCATATTCCACCCTCTAACATCGATGGCCTGCATTTCATTTGCCTTCCTGATTACATGCTGTACCATATGCTTTTTTTTTGTGATTCAAACATGAGGACATCAGAATCGGTCTGTCCCATAATGTTCTGCAGTCTATCTCCATTTGGGTAATATTTTGCCTTTCTATTCTGCCAACCTGTCTGACCTGAGAATTGTCAATTTTAATTGTCGATGAGCTGGCATTTTATTTTACATGACCAATTCACTTGAGCTCATCCAAATCTCTGTTGTCCATATTCTAACTCATGCCAAATCCCTTTTGCCTGTCACCCTGTTCTGACTCAGCTACACTGGCTACTGATACAGCAATGTGTCAATTTTAAAATTTTCATCCATGATTTCAAATCTTTCCATAGCTTGACTCATCATATCACTGCAACTTCTGCCAATTTAACACATATTTGAGATTCCTGCATTCCCCCAGTTCTGGTTTTATGTTCATCCTCATTTTTTTGTCAATCTGTTACTGACACCTGCACCTCCACCTGCCTACGCCCTATGCTCTGGGGGTCCCCTTTCTAAACTTAACCACCTTTCTGTCTTTTTTCACTCAAGATGCTTCTTAAAAGAAACTTTTTATTAACTCAGCATCTTGTCATCTATTCTAATGTCTCCTTATGCATCTTTGAATATTTTTGTTTAATAATGTTCCTGTTAAGCATATTGGGGTGTTTTGCTTTGTTAAAGGGTACAATATTGATTAAAGTTTTTGTTTTTATTACTATCCAAAGAGGCGTATAATTGAATTAGCCAACTCTGGCTGTGAACGTTTTGAAATGCCTGTAAGGAATGTGTACAAATCATTTGCCAATGGCATAAATTACACATTCCATCCCCACTCAAGAGTAGGAAACACGTTACATTGTATATTTTTCCAACTGCATTTAATTTATTGATGCTTCAATAATTTTTTCTCACCATACAAAAAAAATTCTGTTTGCGCAGAAAATAATCATAACATATGCAGTCAAAGAGTGTTGACATTTTCCTAACTTTGGACTTTTTCATTATTCCTCATCAGAATCTCTTGACAAGGCACAAATGCACATTCCACACTGTAATTTCAGCCTTCTCAAATGTCTCTGTGATGGTTTCTTGTCCTTGAGATCCCACTGACATTCTTCCTGTCTCTCATTCATCACTTCTCCATATGATAGTCGGCCAGTTAGTTTTATTTCTAAACCTTGGTTGGCATTTTATTCATTCCTGTGTCCACCCCCGTTACTTTGACACAGCATCACTGGAGTTTCAATGAGCTCTATCTTCAGCTGTTAAGTGATAAGAATTGCGATATCCCATCAACACAGGCTTCAGACGATAATCAAATTGAAGTCGGTTTGTGTACAGTTGCTAGATTCAAAGGAGCGGCCAGCAAATCAAAACTAGATATAAAATAATCCACCTGTCAGTCAGTTTGAATCTAGCTTTAAGTGGTGAATGTCATTTATTTCTCTACCATCTTCAGATCAGCAATTCCTTATATGGAGTAATCGTGGTGGGGAATATATTTGGCATAGTTCGTCAATGTACACTGTATTGTGCTAGCTACAACATTTGTTAAAATATGCCAAACATTAAACTAATTTAATTAAATACAAGTTATAAATTAATTTTATTTCATTATCAGTGGCATTCATTGTAACACAACATACATCAGGAATAACTTTCAGTTGTATAGTGCCTTTCATGTAATAAATCACCCTGGGACATTTCACAACACCTTTATAAAACATAATTTGACATCGAGACATGTCAGATGACCAAAAGTTTTATCAAACAGGCATGTTTTCAGGCGTGTGTTGGAGGAGAAAATCAACATGCAAAGCAGAAATAAATGGGGAGCAGATTGCTGAGCTTGGCAACTGAAGGGATTGCCATCAACGTTGGAGTGACTGAATTAGGAGATTCTGAAGAGTTCAGCTTTGGAGAACAACAGATATGTTGGAGGATAGTGAGACTGAAGGAGACTGCAGACATGGAGATGTGAGAGTTTATGGAGGGATTTGAAAACAAATAATTATAAAATCAAGACATTGTTGGACTAGGAACTAATGTAAGTCACAGGTCAATATAGAGGAGATTGGGGAAAGTGACTTGATAGGAATTAAGATGTAAGCAAGAGAGTTTTGGAAGACATTAGGTTTACAGAGGAAGAATACAGGAGAACTTTTCTAGAACAATAACGTCATAAGATAAGCCCTTCTTCAGGAATGGGGAAAGTTTGGGAGGAGGGACTTGGGGGAGGGGCGTCGGAAATGTGATAGGTGGAAAGAGGTCAAGGTGAGGGTGATAGGTCAGACTGGGGTGGGGGCGGAGAGGTCGGGAAGAAGATCCACCGTCATTTCCGCTACCTCCAAACGGACTGCCCCCTGTAAAAACGCCATCCCATTCTCCCAATTCCTTTGACTCCGCCGCATCTGCTCCCAGGAGGACCAGTTCCAAAAACGCACAACCCAGATGGCCTCCTTCTTCAAGGACCGCAATTTCCCCCCCGACGTGGTCGACGATGCCCTCCACCGCATCTCTT
>NC_057732.1:26242015-26257461 GCF_004010195.1 Chiloscyllium plagiosum
GTCTGACCTTTCACCCTCACCTTGACCTCTTTCCACCTATCACATTTCCGACGCCCCTCCCCCAAGTCCTTCCTCCCTACCTTTTATCTTAGCCTGCTGGACAAACTTTCCCCATTCCTGAAGAAGGGCTTATGCCCGAAACGTCGATTCTCCTGTTCCCTGGATGCTGCCTGACCTGCTGCGCTTTTCCAGCAACACATTTCCAGCTCTGATCTCCAGCATCTGCAGACCTCACTTTCTCCTCAACGTCATAAGATACCAAAGGCATGGAGAAGAAGAATAAAATTGTCATGTCTGATTTTCTTGCACATGCACCACCCTCTCAAAATAAGAATGCTTAGAGCCTCATTTTAATATTTGCAGTAAACTGTCTGTGGCTATCACAATATAGCGCATCACTGTGCTTAAACCAACATTGGATGTGAGAAGAAAGTTATACAAGTGGATTTCTTTTATTTAAAAAGGGCACAATATATTGAAGAACACCAAACCTTTTGGGCCTACAGTGGCCCTCAGGAGAGTCATGGAACCAGGAGGGTTACCTGTTCTCTCCTGCCTCCAGAAATACATCTTAGACTGCAATTTTGCTCTTAAAGGAAAACCTATCTCCAGAGGTTTCCTGACTTAGCAAGCTCAGCTCCATATTAATGGCCTCCAAAATATACTGTCAGTGCCAGATGGCAAATGTAGGATTGAGTCAGGCTGGCGGTTCCCAGAAACAAATTGAAGGTGACCGTGGAGTTGGGCGAGTGCCAAGGTAGGATTGTTTGAAGGCTGGCCTTCGCTTTCTTGGACTTCTTCTGAATTGTAATAAAGACTGTTAAGTCTTCTATATCTCATATCTACTCATCTCTGTCCCTATCCATAAACTTCTATCCTTCCCATGACACCTCCATGCTTCCATTCTCTCATGCCCACTCATCCAGAATGCCCTCCACACTGACGCAGTGAGTCATGTGGCAATTCTTGAAATGCTCATGAAAAGGAAAAGTAAATACAATCAACTTTGTATTAAAAAATCTATTCTCAGAAGGAAATTGCTACTCTTACAGCCCTAAAATCTTTGATCTAAATGAGTCATTACAGTACCAACTGCAGAAGCTTTGCTGAGGTTCAGGAGAATGGTCCCAGGAATGAAAAGCTTAACATATGTGGGCAGCACGGTGGTTAGCACTGCTGCCTCACAATGCCAGAGACCCGGGTTCAATTCCCGCCTCAGGTGACTGATTGTGTGGAGTTTGCACGTTCTCCCCGTGTCTGTGTGGGTTTCCTCCGGGTGCTCCGGTTTCCTTCCACAGTCCAAAGATGTGCAGGCCAGGTGAATTGGCTATGGAGGAGAAAGTGAGGTCTGCAGATGCTGGAGATCAAAGTTGAAACTTTATTGCTGGAACAGCACAGCAGGTCAGGCAGCATCCAGGGAACAGGAGATTCGACGTTTCGGGCACAGGCCCTTCTTCAGGAATTGGCTATGCTAAATTGTCCGTAGTGTTAGGTAAGGGGTACATGTAGGGGTATGGGTGGGTTGCGCTTCGGCGGGGCAGTGTGGACTTGTTGGGCCGAAGGGCCTGTTTCCACACTGCAAGTAATCTAATCTAATATGAGGGATGTTTGACAACTCTAGGTATAGACTTAGAAGGATGAGGGGGGATCTAATTGAAACTTATAGAATACTGAGTGGTCTGGACAGAGTGGATGTTGGGAAGATGCTTCCATTGGTAGGAGAGACTAGGACCCAAGGGCACAGCCTTAGAGTAAAGGGAATACCTTTTAGAATGGAGATAAAGAGAAACTTCTTTAAACAGGGAGTGGTGAATCTATGGGATTCATTGCCACAGAAGGCTGTGAAGGCCAGGTCATTGAGTCATTAAGGCTGAGATATATAGGTTATTAAGTATCAAGGGGATCAAAGGTTACGGGGAGAAAGTGGGAGAATGGGGTTGAGAAACTTATCAGCCATGATTGAATGGCACAGCAGACTCGATGGACTGAATGGCTTCATTTCTGCTCCTGTGTCGTATGGTCTTTATGGCTCACTTCTTAATCTTGCCCAAACAAAGATACACATTTTGATAAATAGATCAAGAAAAACATAACGTTACTACAACCGCATGAATATGTCACTAAATTAAATACTTCACTTCAGCCTGTATTATCAGATCCCTGCAGAGATTAACCATCAGTGAGACTTTGAGATCAGCCAAGTATGCAATATGAGACCATCTGAGAACTATATCAACAGAAACAAATGACCAAGAGATGTTTTGAAATTCATGTATCCAAATATGTTAAGTAATATTGTAACAATAATGGAGAATTATATAATGTAATAAAATATGTTAAGATTAGAAATTCTACAAGGGTGATATTTACAATAATGGCCATAATATCAATCCATTATTCTTTTACAAAAATTGCAAAACAAAAATATGCATATAGAAAATTCTAAGCATTTTTTTTATCGTAAGCAAAAAATCCTTGTTGCAAATGTGCCTTTACTGTTTTCAGGATTGTAAACCAGTTCACTCCTTTACTGCTCTTGACAATGGAAAAATATGCAGCGGTTTTCTTGAAAATCTTTCTGAAAAAGCCAGCTTGGAAAGGCAAAGTCTGCCAGAAAATACCAAATATGAATTTGACCCTAGACCGCAGCAAAGAATGATCTCTGTTGATGTTTTGTGTACAGTGCTGGTATCTATTCCCAAACCATATATCGTGATGTTGGTAAACACTTTGCTGCAGCTGGTGTCACCAATAATTATCAACTGGAGTTTCCCACTTGTCACAGTTGATTTAAAGGACATTTCTGTCCCTTTTCAGTGCATTCTTGAATTAGAGCATTGGGTTATCATAAAATCATAGAGATGTACAGCATGGAAACAGACCCTTCAGTCCAACTTGTCCTTGCTGACCAGATATCCCAAACTAATTTTGTCCCACCTGCGAGCACCCAGCCCATATCCCTCCAAACCCTTCCTGTTTATATATCCATCCAGATGCCTTTTAAATGTTGCAATTCTACTAGCCTCCACCATTTCCTCTGGCAGCTCATTCCATACATGTACCACCCTCTGCGCGATAAAAGTTGGCCCTTAGGTCTTTTTAATATCTTTCCCCTCTCACCTCTAGTTCTGGATTCTCCCCACCCCACCAAGGGAAAAGACTTTGCCTATTTACCCTATCCATGCCCCTCATAATTTTGTAAACCTCTATAAAGTCACCCCTCGGCTTTGACACTCCAGGGAAAACAGCCCCAGCCTGTTCAGCCTCTCCCTATAGCACAAATCCTCCAACCCTGGCAACATCCTTGTAAATCTTTTCTGAATTCTTTCAAGTTTCACAACATCTTTCTGATAGGAAGGAGACCAGAATTGCATGCAATATTCCAACAGTGGCCTAACCAATGTCCTGTACAGCCGCAACATGACCTCTGACCTGCACTCAATACTCTGACCAATAAAGGAAAGCATACCAAACGCCTTCTTCACTATCCTATCTACCTGCGACTCCACTTTCAAGGAGCTCTGAACCTGCACTCCAAGGTCTCTTTTTTCAGCAACACTCCCTAGGTACTTACTATTAAGTGGAAAAGCTCTGCTAAGATTTGCTTTCCCAAAATGCAGCACCTCACATTTATCTAAATTAAACTCCATCTGCCACTTCTCAGCCCATTGGCCCATCTGATCAAGATCCCGTTGTAATCTGAGGTAACCTTCTTCACTGTCCACTACACCTCCAATTTTGGTGTCATCAGCAAACTTAATAACTATATCTCCTATGCTCACATCCAAATCTTTTATATAAATGATGAAATGTTTTGTTTGGGCTTTTAGCCTTGATCAGTTGAGCAGTTTCTGCAGGTAAATCTGAAGTTAGTCAGGCAATTATAGAGCTTTAATTACAATTAAAACTTGAAGTTTACTGAAACTCAGAACATCACACCCCCTTCTTTTTTCCTGCCTCCTCCAAAAAGGGCTACAATTTATGTAAGCACTTTATTGTATCTTCAGATCATCCCAAACATCTTCACAGTAAACAAATTACTTACTAAATTTGTTTTTAAGCAAATGTAGTGGTCAATGTTCTTAAGCAATCTCCTATAAAGAACAAATAATGTCAATAAACAATAAACCTGTTTTCCTGATGATGTTGGCTTGAGTGTGAACATTGATCCAGATAGTGGGAAATCACTTGTTTTTCATTCTAGATCCAATTAACAGACAGATGGGAGTGTGATTAACACTTCTTTGGAAAGAGGTTAATCTGAATAGTTTAAATGGAAGGAGCAAATATCTCAGTTTGAGCTATCATGCTGTTTAGTACTCTTTTATGATGTTGTCAAGGAGGCGAGGATAAACCATATCAATTAAATTATATTGCCATTGAAACATTGAATTATCATTAGCTATTTTCCAGCCTTCTTGGACCTTTCATGTGTCCAATGAATTTTGAAGAATTTCCAAAATAACATTCATAATTGCACTTTATTACACTGTCACTTTCAGCTGAATTTCATCTTTAGGAATATTCAAAGACCTGTTTATTTTGTGATCATTTCATTAATTGTCCACTATTTTCAACATCATATCTAACACAAATCTTTACTTTGCAGATAAGAAATAAAGCCAATATTTTCAACAATGACAGCTATTTTAAAAATAAAAGTCATCAGTTAAAATTTAACTGAAAAATGGAGGCATGCCTCACTAAAATATTTCCAAAGCATTAGCCTTGGTCTAAGTAAAGAAGCTGTTGACAATGTGACACTTAGAATTTTTGCCGATGCATACTTGAGCATCTTGCTCTGTATGTGGAAACTCCTTCAAACTCTTTCTCCCACACTGCTATTATACAAGACGTTTACAACAATAATTATTTCAGGCTCTGGTTATTTTTTTTTTGCCAATCTTACTATGTGCTGAATAAGACAAAAATTCAATTCAAGAAGGTTTTGAATCTGGGATTGCTTGCACAATGTTGAGAGGAGACTTGACAATAAACATTTTCACCCAATGGATGGTGAAGGTCTGGAATGCAGTGTCTGGGAGGGTAGTTGAGGTAACTAACCTCACAACCTTTAAAAAGAACTCGAATGAACAATTGAAATGTCATAATATTCAAACTATAGGCCAAGTGCAGGAAAGGGGGACAATTGTTGATAGTGTATTTTTTTGGTAGAGAGAATTGATTGGCCAAAAGGCCTCTTCTGTTCTGTATGATTCAAGTTGCAGAATTTAGTAATCAATAGTTAGGCAAGCAAGTAGCATATATATTTTCTTCAAAACCTCTTCAGAGATTTATTGTATACCACTTGAGCAGGTGGGACTTGAACCCAGACCTCCTATTTCACTCCATCACAGGAGGGACAGGTAGTGTTGAGGAAGCAGGGAGATTGCAGAAGGACTCAGACAGCCTAGGAGAGTGGGCAAAGAAGTGGAATTGGAATACAATGGGAAAATACAAGGTAATGCATTTTGATAGGAAGAGTAGAGACCTAGACTATTTTCTAAATAGGGAAATGCTTTGGAAATCTGAAGCACAGAGGGACAGAGGGGATCTAGTTCAGGATTCTCCCAAGGTTATCAAGTGGATTCAGTTAGGAAGGCAAATGCAACATTAGTATTCATTTTGAGAGGGCTAGAATATAGATAGAGTTAAAAAAACTGCAGATGCAGAAATCCAATGTAGACAAGTAGGAGACTGGAAGAACACAGCAAGACAGGCAGCGTCAGGAGGTGGAGAAGTCTATGTTTTGGGTGTAACCCTTCTTCAGGACTAGGGGAGGAGGAAATGAAGGGGGAGATGCAGATAAAGGGGATGGTGAGAGCAGGGTGGTGAAGTGGTTATAGGTGAATACAGGGCGGAAGGCATGACCGATAGGACGTCGATAGGAGGAATGAATCCGGTTGGTAGCTGGAAGGAAGGGTCAGTTGGAGGGATAGAAGTGAGGAGGTGAGACTGGAAAGGGAGTTGGAAAATAATTGGCAAGGTTACTTGAAATTGGAGAATATAGAAGCAGGGAAGTACGGCTTAGGCTGTACAAGGCTCTGGTCAGACCGCACTTGGAATATTGTGAGCCATTTTAGGCCCCATATCTAAGGAAGGATTTCCTGGTCTTGAAGGGGGTCCAGAGGACGATCACAAGAAGGTTGCCTTCTCAATGCAGTTTCCATCTTGAGCTCATACATACATTGCACTGAACATTTTGTGCCATTGAAATCAGAGGACAAATAACCCCAAATGCAGGCATACCTACTCAACCAGTCCAGTATACAATCCAGAATCTTAATTTAAAAAGAGCACGAAGGACCGGAAATGGTCATATCTTAGATTTTTTTGTAATAAGCTCCACAATTAATGAAGAGCTCTTTTCTATTTCAATTTTGTGGCTCATTGGGATCAACTTTTATTTTAAGATCTACTTTAATGAGATGTGTGTGTCACTGGCAAGGCCAGCATTTGTTGCTCATTCCTAATTGATCTTGAGAAGGTGGTGAACGGTCTTCTTGAATTGCTGCAGTCCGTCTCACTTCAGTACACCTACAGCGCTGCTATGAGTCAAAGTTCCAGGTTTTTGGTCCAATACCAGAGAAGAGACAACAATGGAGTTCCAAATAAGCACAATGAGTGACCTGGAGGCCAATTGCCAGATGGTCATTTTTCCACACTTCTGCTTCTCTTGTCTTTTGGGTGTTACGGGTTCAGAAGGTGAATTGGAACGAGGTTTGGTGAGTTGTAGACCAGTTGCTGCTAACTTTCATGATACCTTCTATATCACATTCAAAATAAAAACCTACTTAAAAACATAATTTTCAATATTTTGTTCTTAAGTGGTATCTTTAGAATTGTTCACACTTTGAAGATTTCAGTTATCTTTTGCTTCATGTCTCAAAGGTTCCTTTAAAAAAAACCATCCATTCAAAGCACATAGAGGCACCTTGTGAGGTTTAGCTCTCTCCTGTGTAACTTTCAGTTCCACATTTTTAGTTAATTGGCATAACAAATTTTTCTGAGCGTTTGCAGATCTTCAATCTTCTGCTACAGAAATTTTGTTCTTGCCCACATGCCTTGCCTTATGATGTTCCCTGTATATGATGATCAAGACTGTTTTGTTTCTGCTCTTTAATGCTCTTGTTGCATTATTTGCCACAATCCTATTTGTATGGAATTTTAAAGCATAATTTCATACATCACATATGTACAGTGACACAACATGGGCAAAATGAGGATAATACCCAAATGCTCCAAATATTTTTGTAGCGATGCAATGAAAGTGTTGCTCTAGCAAATGTTTGATATGAATGGACATCCAATTTTAAAAGAATGCTTGTAAACTGTGCACATTCAATCACTTTAGGTGATAAAATACCAACTGCCAGATTCCCCTAATTATTGATAAAGTTCAACAGCCTCATGAGAATTGGCAATTTTTGTTGAGAGACAATTTTTGTCTGTCTGTTCTCATAGTTGTTACAAGAAATTATTAAATGTAACTGTTCATCTGCTTAACCTTCAGAGTTACACCTGCAAAGCATTCATACAGCAGTGAATTCCTTGACTTCATTGCACTCCCAGTATGTGCAACAGGAGTAGTTTAATATTCTTATCAATGAGGTTGTATTAGTGCATGAGTTTGTATTAGTGTATGAGGTAGTATCAGTGAATGAGTTTGTATTCGTGTATGAGGTTGCATCAGTGTATGAGGTTTTATTAGTGTATGAGTTTGTATTCATGTATGAGGTTTTATTAGCGTATGAGGTAGTATTAGTGTATGAGTTTGTATTCGTGTATGAGGTTGTATTAGTATATGAGTTTGTATTCGTGTATGAAGTTGCATCAGTGTATGAGGTTGTCTTAGTGTATGAGTTTGTATTCGTGTATGAGGTTGCGTCAGTGTATGAGGTTGTATTAGCATAGGAGGTTGGAATTTAGCAATTTGCTGTGGAGAACACGCAAAACAGTGACCATCCACCAAATATTTTTTCAGGGCTACATTATTGATCTCATAATGACCAGACCAATCTTCCCTGTGTATGTTTTTCTTCTGTCTATTGATATGAAGGCACAGAAATTAAACATATGGAATGAAGCTGCATGCCTAGAACACAAAAATGCAGCAAATGGATTTTTTGGCTAAAAGAGAAGGAAATATTTCAGGACCACCTAGTATCTTGGCAAATCTGCAAGTGAATTTGCTATTGATAGCTATAGAACTTAATTCAGGCTTGGCAGCCAGATGTTTCTGCAAAACTATTTTTTTTAAATGCTAGGGTTGACAGATTTTTATTGCTCTTCTGTGGCATGTTTATCTACCATGTTTGTAATCCGAAATGTATAAATCCATAAATATTAGATACAAAATTGGACACCTTAAGCTGTCCTGCCTTTGATATTTTCCTTATCAATCTGTTCAGAGATGTTATTGCACACCTCTGGAGGAGGTGGGAATAAAACCCCGGTCTCCTGGCTCAGAAATAAGGATACTACCACTGCACCACAAGAACACTTTGACTTGCCATTTTATTACAACATGGCTGATTTGCATTTCAATGTATCCACCTTTGCACCATCTTCCTTGATAATTTAGTTAAGTAAAGGTATTGAAATTGCTTCCTTTAAAGTTCCAATTGTGCAAGTATCAGCTGCCTTTTGTTGAAAAACATCTTCCTGATATTGGTTCTGAATGGGCTAACCACAATATTAAGATTATGTCCCCTTGCTCTTGATTTCTCCTCTGAGAAATCTTTAAAAAATATATTTACTGCATCATATCCCATTCACTTATCAGACATCTTGATCAAATCACATAAACTCAAGGTAATTCAAGATAAATTTATGTAATCTGTTTTCATAACTTAACCCTTTAAGCTCTGATATAATTTCAAATTAATCTATGACAGTTTTTTCCAAGGTCACTCCTGAGATATAGCAACCCCCAAAACTGGAACAAATTGGTTTGGAAATTTTGATTGATTTTGTTAGATTCATTAACTTAATATTTATATCCCTTTATGGATAAAAAGAAGAAAAACGTGCTCCAAGTGAGAATTGATTCAGTGGTGGCAACTATTGAGAAAAGAAAACTAAATAACCAAGAGTCACAGTGGAATGTCTTTTCCCTTGTTGACGGTCGTAATATTTGCACTGGTGAATGAAAGTATCTATTATGCTGCAAATAAAGAGTTTTGAGGAAAACGCCTTGGACTCAAGTAACAGGACTTGAAAGATTAATACCAGTTACAACTTGTGCACACTAAAGCAGTAATTGGTCAAGTTTTCTGAATTTTTTTATGAGCTAAGTTATTTTAGCATTACAATGAAATGCCATTGTTGCCTCCAATTTTATATTTTTTTAACAAAGATCTGTGAATAGATTTTCTATTATTACTCTCAAGCTTCTCATAGTAATGTTTCTACAGTGGCATAGCTGAATTGGGCCATTAAACTGAGCATGTTGAGCAAAAGAAAGTTAACCTTGAGCAATGAGAAATTATTGATGAGAAACTGGATAGCTCATGTTTTATTGTTAAGCAATGAATAAAATGACTCCAGCATCATTCTTTTTTGAAATAAATTAATGTTTCCTTGTGCTTTTCTAAAATGCACCTCTACCACCATCATCAGCAGCTGTTACAGTGGAGCATTCACCATTCCTTGTTGGAGTAGGTCCATATTACATGGCAGAGATTAAACAACAGAAATACTTTACTGAATTAGTGTGTGACCTCTGTCTCAACTCAGCTTCTGCTGGAAAACACACTTTGGCCTTTGTCTCCCCCAGATTTGGCCATTCTAAAGTTTTTCTGCATAAACTTGCATTAAAACTAATGGGCGGCACGGTGGCTCAATGGTTAGTACTGGTACCTCACAGCGCTAGGGACTCGGGTTTGATTTCCACCTCAGGCAACTGTCTGTGTGGAGTTTGCATATTCTCCTCGTGTCTGCGTGGGTTTCCTCCGGGTGCTCCAGTTTCCTCTCACAATCCAAAGATGTGCAGGTTAGGTGAATTGGCGATACAAAATTGCCCATAGTTTTAGGTGCATTAAATTAGATTACTTACAGTGTGGAAACAGGCCCTTCGGCCCAACATGTCCATACTGACCCGCAGAAGCGCAACCCACCCATTCCCCTACATTTACCCCTTCACCTAACACCACGGGCAACTTAGCATGGCCACCTGACCTGCACTCTTTGGACTGTGTGAGGAAACCGGAGCACCCGGAGGAAACCCACGCAGACACGGGGAGAATGTGCAAACTCCACACAGTCAGTCGCCTGAGGCGGGAATTGAACCCGGGTCTCTGACACTGTGAGGCAGCAGTGCTATCCACTGTGACACCGTGCCGCCCAAACCACTGTGCCACCATGCCACCCAGGGGTAAATATAGGGTGGGGGAATGGTCTGTGTGGGTTACTCTTCAGTGTGTTGGTGTGGATTTGTTGGGCCAAATGACCTGTTTCCATAGTGTAGGAAATCTAATCTAATCTAACTTTTTCCTCGCTCCATCAGTTCTGATAAGGGTCACTGGACCCAAATTGTCAACCCTCTGATTTCTCTCCACAGATGTTGCCAGACTTACTGAGATTTTCTAGCAATTTTGGGTTTTTTTTTCCTAAAGGTTTTCTGTTTGGCTCCTATCTTCTACATAAACTTGAACATCTCCGTAACTGTGCTATCTGTACCAAAAGACATTGCTCTGTGCATCCAAGGTAGCAGTCTCATCTGTACTGTATGACATGATAGATATTACAATACTAAGGAAAACCAGAGGAATGTTTGTACATTCAATCCAAACAGTGCTGTTTACCAATCCTTCTGTGTTAGCTGAAAGGTACTATCATCAGCCATTGTCACAATTATTTCAAACTCCTCTTTAGCATTATCCCTCCATTTCTCTGTGACCTCCTCCATTTCAATAGAGGCAGAGATTCATGTCTGTAACCCCTCCAGAACTCCGTGTCCTTCCATTTGTGGTTTTGTGTGATTTTATTCTCAACACCTTGACATACGGAATTTCATAGCTACAGTAATCATTAGAAATGGCAGAACAGGTATTTGTGATAATTTCCATCCATGTACAACTCAACTGTGATAAAAGCATATCACTCTAAAATGTTAAGTTTGTTTCTCACTCGATAGATGCTATCAGATATGTTGAGTATTTCCAGCACATTCTGTTTTTAATTTAGATTTTCAGCATCTGCAGTATTCTGCTTTAGCATATATTAACCTTGAGGTACAAAGTGCTGCACAGGCTGTGCTTCTATACAGTTGGCTGAGAAAAGTGCCTGAAAGATCCCAGTTCTTCCTCACCTTCCTCTGTTTATTTTCCACTGCATAAAGGGATTTACCACTAAAAGAGTCATTCAAAGGAATTGTTGTCATAACTCTTTAATGGGGCTGAAGAAGTGTCTGTAAAACAATGTCTAGCTTGAATTCAACTGTGACCTCATATTTGATTACTTGATGTGGAAAATCGCTGACAGGCCTACACAGTCAATCCCATAAAAAGTAAGTTTAATTGGTTATTTAATCATAGTACTTATGACTAATTTTGAATAATTGGGTTGTTTCCAGTAATAGTGCCAAAACTAAGGTTACAAAAGTAACCATTGCAAATCAGCAATGTTAGGAAAGTCTTGTTTAACCTGTGTTCAATAAAGTGTCCAGAAGGGCATGACAGGAGGAGGACAGACACCTGAACGTGAGTTATAAAATTGGTAAAGCAGTAACACTGAACAAAATGCATTGCTGGCAAGACAAAGCTTTTCACTGTGCCTCGATACACATGACAATAAATTCAATTCAATTCAATTCAAATCGAAACAACAGAAACAGCACGCTGTTGTTATAGTTAAACAATTCTGCAATCAATCAATGAACTTGAAGCTCTACAATTCTAGCATTTTGTATCACAAATGTTAGTGGGCAATATGTCTCAGGGACGCAAAAGCTCCACGTACCTTCTTATTTTCAATAATGGTGAGTGCAACAGATAAAGCTGACGCATCTTCAACCAAAGTTCACCTAAAGTAGATAATCCCCCCAGCCTTCTCCTGAGGTCAATACCATTATAGCTGCCAGTCATCAGCCAGGTCAAAGAATAGTGATAGGCCCAGATTTTCTTCAATTTGTTCTTTTTTTTTAGGAATTTAAAAAAAAACGTGGGATATAAGCATCGCCGGCTGAACAGATGTTATTGCCCATCTCTATTTGACCTTGAGAAGCTGCTGGTGAGCGACCCTCCTGAACTACTTCAGTCTGTCTGCTTTATGTACTAATTCCAGGAGTTTAATCCAATGACTGTGAAGGAACAGGGATATCATTGCAAGTCAAGTGCATGGTTAGATGAATTGCCTATGCTAAATTGCCCGTAGTGATAGGTAAAGGGGTAAATATAGGGGTTTGGGTCTGGGTGGGTTGCGCTTTGGCGGGTCGGTGTGGACTTGTTGGGCCGAAGGGCCTGTTTCCACACTGTAAGTAATCTAATCTAATCTAATCAATCTAATCTAAAATGTGTGTCTTTGAGGAGACTTTGAGGTGATGGGTCTCCTATGGTATTGCTGCTTTTGTCCTTCTCGGTGTTAGAGACCATGGGCATGTAAGGTGTTGCAATGCATTTTGTAGGTGGTACAAACTTTCTCAAGTGCATGTTAGTTGTGGAGGAAGTGAACGTTAGGGTAATGGATGAAGAGCTCATCAACTTTTTTTTGTCTTTGTCTGTGATGAGCTGCAAGAAAGAATGTAGGAAGTCATGGGAATGGCACTAGGTGCGCTGCTCATTCTGAATGTGGGCACAGGCACAATGACCAAGTGGCCTCCTTCTGTGCTGCAAGAGATCAGCGGGGTTCTGATTTTTGAGTACTGTTGGAGCAGCATCATCCAGGCAAATGAAGAGTATTCCATCACATTCCAGATTTATCCCTTGAAGATGGTGGACAGACTTTAGCAATGCTGGAGGTCAGCTGGTTATTATAGAATTCCCAGCCTCTAACATGTATTAAATATAATACTTTTAATTACTATAGTATTAAATAAGACAGAGAAGGCAGGCCACAATTTATAAACAAGAACAGAAATTACTGAAAAAACTCAGCAGGCCTGGCAGCTTCTGTGGAGAGAAATCAGAGTTAACGTTTCAGGTCCCATGACCTTTCTTCAGAATGTTTCTGAGGAAGGGTCCCTGGAGCTGAAACATTAACCCTGTTTTCTTTCCAATGATACTGCCATAAGTGCTGAGGGTTTCCAGCAATTTCTGTTTTTGTTTCTGATTTCCAACATCCACAGTTCTTTCAGTTTCCACAATTTATAAAATTACAGGCTATTTTAGTGGGTTGTCTCAGCGCATCAGAACTTAGATTTGTCGGAATGTCACTGAGCGGAAGAATTTTGTTTAAACATCAGTCTTGACCGTCTCCAGGTTTTGTCTCAATGGTAAAGCAAATCCCAATGTAATGCCGATACTTGCTTCATGCAGATGGCAGTAAAGCAAATTCACTGCTAATTGCTGCTACCAACTAATGACATTTTCTTTATGACTACCAGGAACTACAATGGTAGGTGAGTTAATTATCCCCTGCAGTGACTCCTGTTGATCGAGCAATGGAGTGCCAGTTACCAATTGCAGGCTTTTCCTTCCAGCATAGCATTAATAATTAACATTTTATGTGCTCCATCTCTCCACTAATACTGATTTACAGGATGTTATTTCCTTGTCTCAACACTTATCACTTGAAAGCTCCTTTCTTAGGCCTTGTGTTTGCTTTTAAATTGACAAATTTAAATCAGTAACAAACCCTTTTACCTGTCTTCAGCATCTGTTGGTATTCTTGAGGCAATCCCTGCTGATTTATTGAAGTTTTATATTACTGATTATCATAAAACTGCTGTGACTACTGGTGCACATCATCTTCCATGATTTGGTTGGAAGTCAGCCATGGACGATTTGTAGGGCTATCCAGATTACAGAACTCTGTTACTTTAGGAATTACAGGGAAAGAAGCGGAAAATTTCTCCAGAGAAGAGGCAATTTATACTGACAAGCCTGGGGCCAGGGAAATTCCAATGTTACAATATGAAGACTCCTATAAAACATTTGGGATATTTTACTGCATCAAAGTCACTATCTGAATATAAGTTGTTCATGTTCTTGTTAATAAAACATGCTTTTCCTTTCATCTTATGTTTCTGAATGTGACTTAAATACCCATTGTACTACAGTGTTCATCGAAAATCATCTCAAACACTACCTCCCAATTTGCCTTTTGTAATTTCAGAACTATTAGTACAGGAGGGCTTCAACAATACCCTTCCATAAAGTTGTAGCCCCTGTCAGGTTGCCAAATGAGGGATAATTTCACAAAACCATGTAACTGGAGCTGAATGATGTACTTTGGGCCCTTGTTATCACAGACTACTTTTATGGCCTCCCTATGTTTGTATTTGCAAGGTGTGGGGGGCTTCTGTTATGGACCAGACCAAACCCCCTCAAAACATATTAAGAAGATAGCCTAGACCCTAACTATTTCTTCTTTTAAAGGTACATGTAAGGCATTGTGTTCCGGATGCAATTCGATTGGTCAAACTACCAGACTTGAAATAGGATACACCTTACTAAAATTAAAATACAGACAAAAATAAAAATAAAAGAATCGGCTTAACTGTATCTCTATCAAAATGCTTAACAAAATAATATATTAACTACTACTAACTAATTATTCCAATATAGTAACATCCCATAAACACACCCTTGGCAAAGGCAACTTGAGTAATATACACTGTCTCACATGCAATTTTTCGAACAGCAAGTGAACTCCAGATTTTAACTGTAACAAAGAGAAGAATAAGTGCTTCTATAATCCAGCTTCAGGACCTCAGCAACTGCTACTGAAGGCTAAAACCAAAATAAAAATCCAGGTTCTGTAGGAGCTTGACCTCACCCATTCAGGCTGCTTCTATTGTTCCAACGTTTTAAAAACATCCAAGGCCTCATAAGCTGTATAATTTATTGGCTTTTGAGCAATAAATTGGCACCTCTGTCTTAACCTTTCTTTAAAATTTGCCTCTTAAAGCCATAGTATCATCACAGGTTCATATAAGGGAGAATGGATACTCCATACTTTCCCATCTACAGCTGTGCTGTCCCCATAATACGGTGGATGGTTAAGACATCAGCTGCCCCAACTGCCAATTGAAGCTCTTAACCATGTAATTAAAGGCTGGTTTCTGCCTCTATTACAATGATGCATGTGACTGGGATCTGTAGAATGAAGTAGCCGGCCCATATTGAGCTGAAAGTTGGAGGGTTACCTCCTTTGGGTGTTACCTTGTGCTCATCAGTGGCAACCTCTAAGGTTTGTGAGTCACACCCCATCAGTCTCCAGGTCCCAATATCTTACCCTTGCTCCAATTTCTTCCCATGATTTTGTTAAGACCACCACCCTCCCCA
>NC_057732.1:26258244-26273158 GCF_004010195.1 Chiloscyllium plagiosum
AGTGCAAGAGTTGGGAGATCATGTTGCGGCTGTACAGGACATTGGTTAGGCCACTGTTGGAATATTGCATGCAATTCTGGTCTCCTTCCTATCGGAAAGATATTGTGAAACTTGAAAGGGTTCAGGAAAGATTTACAAGGATGTTGCCAGGATTGGAGGATTTGTGTTATAGAGAGAAGCTGAACAGGCAGGGATTGTTTTCCCTGGAGCGTCAGAGGCTGAGGGGTGACGTTATAGAGATTTACAAAATCATGAGGGGCATGGGGTTAGGGAGTCCAGATCCAGAGGGCAAAAGGGTTTAAGGTGAGAGGGTAAAGATATAAAAGAGACCTCAGGGGCAACGTTTTCATGCAGAGAGTGTTGTGAGAATGGAATGAGCTGCCAGAGGAAATGGTGGAGGCTAGTAGAATTGCAACATTTAAAAGGCATTTGGATGGGTATATGAATAGAAGGGTTTGGCGGGATACAGGCTGGGTGCTGGCAGGTGCGACTAGATTGGGTTGGGATATCTGGTCGGCATGGACAGGTTGGACCGAAGGGTCTATTTCCGTGCTGTACATCTCTTTGACTCTATGACCAGCTAGCAATATATAGCATAATCAAGCTGAGTCAACATGGCTTTATGAAAGAACAATAATGCCTGACAATTTTATTAGAATTCTTTTAGGAGATAATAAACAGGATCGATAAAGGAGAACATGTTAATGTAATAAACTTAGATTTCCATTTGATAAGTTACAACGCATAACATTTGTTAATCAGATTCCACTGTGTTTGCCGGGTGGGTGGGAAATAATGTTTTAGCATGGATAACGAATTACAAACTAAAGGAATACAGAGAATTGCGATAAGCTGGATATTTTCAGGATGGTAAACCGATATGGAGGAATGTCACACTGACCAGTTCTGGGACTACAGTTGTTTAGAATATATATATAAATAACTCGGATAAGGGCAGTGAACATACTATTTTGGCATTTGCAAGTGATACAAAAATAAGACAAGTGGAGAGGATGACACAGATGTAAATAGTTTAAAACAGTGAATAAAAGACTTGGCAAATGAAATATGTTTTGGGAAAATTTAAGATTATGCACTTCGGGAAACACATTAGAGGAGTTGAATATTATTTAAATGGAGAAAGACTGCAGAAAGCTGCAGCAAAGAATAATTTGAGAGTCCTCATGTATAAATCACACAAAGCTAGCATACAAGTTCCAGGAGGTAATAGGGAAGGCAAATGAAATGGAGTATAAAAAATAGGGAAATATACAAAACATATTGCAAGGCACTAATTAGGTCACATGTAGAACACTGTGAACAGTTGTGGTCCTGGCTTTGCAGGCAGTCTAAAGAAGGTTCACTAGATTGATTTGAAGCCTGGAGGGAATTTTTTATAAAGGGAGGTTGAGTAATTTGAGCCTGTACTCTTTGAAGTTTAGCAGACTGAGAGACAACCTCTTTAAAACATGTAAGATTATTGCCAGGATAGATACAAAGATGCTATTTCTCCTTATGGGACAATTCACAGTTTCAGAGTAAGAGGTCACCATTTTAAGACAGAGATGAGCAGGAATTTCTTCCATGGAAGAGTAGTAAATCTCTAGAGTCTTTACTACAGTGTGCTGTGAAGATTGGGTTATTAAGTATATTCAAGGCTGAGAGGACAGATTTTTAATCAGTAATGTAATCAAGCATTACAGGGAAAAAATGGTAAAACATATTGAGGATTGTCACACCAACCATTATCTCATTAAATGGAATGGACTCAATGGGCCGAATGGTCAACCCCTGTTTCTACGTTTTATGGTTTCATGGATTTTTGGATATGTATTTATCCTAATGTGCTATACGTGTTGTAATGACAATGTCATGTGTCCAACAACACTGAGAACAACACAGAGCTGGGAAAATAGCTTCATTCTTCAAGAATAAGACAGAAAGTCTGGAAATCATAAAAGCAGTATTTCAATCTGAAATCACATTGCTCATCTATCTACTTCTACTTTATTTTACTGCAACGTTTAAATGTTCTTAATACTAAGAGCTCTTCTTTCCATTTAACTTGAAACATAACTTGGCATTAATGAGCAGATCATTGAATTTAAAGAGCAAACTATTTGCTTGTCATCTGTTCCAGTGATACAATTATAAACATCCATTTGCTGAGGCAGGAGTCAGTCTGTGGAAGTCTGTCTTCCACAATTGTCTATTTGCATTTCATAGTTGAATGCAAACTTCGATCTACTCTCGGCCCCCTCTTCTTCAGTTCTCCTTTTTAAGGAAAATCAGTGTTTTTTTTTAATGTTAATAAACTTGTTCGGATGTGTTCTGATGCAACTCTGGAATAGATGTTACTTGAACCTAGGTCTTATGGTTCAGATGTAGGGACACTATCACAGGAACCCAACCTGAAACTGGCTCTTGAGTATATGCTCCAAAGATCATGAGCTGCTTCCGATTATGTCATGTTGTAGTCATCAGCAATCAGTCATGAATAATTATGGATATATATGGCTATCTCATGTAGGCATCCTCCCAATGGCCATCAAGATGAGAGGTTCCATTGCAAAAAGTAGGGAAGGGGAGTGGATAGATATCAGGAAAGGCAGTCATGCATCTTCCCTCCAAATTTTTTAAAACATCATGTGTGGGACATGGGCATTGCTGGCTGGGCCAGCTTTTATTGTCCATCCTTGGTTACCCTTGATAAGGTGGTAGTTGTCTTCCTTCTTGAACCCCTGCCATCCATGTGCTGTAGGTAGACCCACAATGCCATTAGGAAGGCAATTCCAGTGAATTAGCAGACCCTTTAGCCCCCAACCTTTCAAAGTATTATATGATATTAATTTCTTTGAAGTATTCCTACCTGCCTCAGCAGCACCCACCTTATCCAATGGCACTACAGAGGTTTTAAGTCAGAGCACCATCTTTAATTTGACAACGGGCAATTTTTGAGGCTGTGGGCAGTAAAATGCTGTGTTTCCAAATGTTGACTATGTTCTACTAAATGCTAAATAAAAACCAATGCTGGAAATCAGAATCAAAAACAGAAATTGCTGGACAGGCTCAGCAGGTCTGGCAGCATCAGTGGAGAGAAATCAGAGTTAACGTTTTGGGTTCAGTCACAATTGTGTTATGAAGATGTGGGTGAACTATACCTTTTAAGAGAGTTAAAAGCTAGCAGTGACAGCACCAAATGTTCTCAATAAGACACAATGTAACATGTACTCCAGCTACTGGAGGAGCTGGTTGCCTGGAAATGACCAAAACAGATTCAAGTTAGCCCAATCAGTTTAAGTTATACCCCCCAAAATACCAAATTCCAATCAAGTTTGAATTGATTATATTGATAGTCTTAAAAGCCAATGACACAGTACAATGCACTGGAGGCAGAAAAGATTGGGTGGGGGGGGGGGGGAATGAAAGTTGGGAGGAGAACTGCCAAGCCTCAGCATGCAAACAGACTGCCTGAAAAATAGCTCTATTAAAAGTACCTTTTTTGATCAGTAAGCTGTGAAACAGAAATCCCTAAGAAGAAGAAAAGAAGACACAGGAAGATCCAAATAGAAGAACCAAAAGCTGCCTGGTTTTGAGACAAGAAGTTTTGTTTTGTAAATCTTAATTGGGAATTTTATCAGACTAATATTATAGAAGGGAAGGTAAAAAAAAATAGGTTAGAGTAAGGATTTTGTAAATCTTAATTGGGAATTTTATCAGACTAATATTATAGAAGGGAAGGTAAAAAAAATATAGGTTAGAGTAAGGACTTGTGAATAGTTGTTAGTTAATTATTCTTTATACTTTAAGAAATTTACTTTAATTTTTACTTTAAATAATTCTTGGCCACTCGAAATTTTACAGATCACTGCATGGGATAAATCTTTTATGTGTTGTTGGAGGGTTTACCCCATTAAATTAAGCAGGAGGGTTTATCCCATGTCATAACAAATTTGGGGGCCCTTCCAGGATTCGAACCAGGGACCTCTCGCACCCCACTTGCCTCAAGTCTCAGACTTAGGTCAACTCCCAGCGTTTGCACACTCATGCCTGTCATGCTCTGTCCAAGACTAGTAGGTATCATTGGCTAAGTTTTCCCTTCTGTGCCTTGAGCAGAAGTCCCCTACGACTATTGGATCAGCAAGCTGAGAACTGGAATTCCATTGTGACTGTCTGAACCTTTAATCCACTGAGCAGTGCAGTTTCTCTGCAGGTTGTTTAGACTGGTCATGTTTCATGATGATTTCTCAGTTTTGTCCTCAGTAATGTGAATGATGAGCAGCAAACACTCCTGTCCACACTAAACCAACTGGAAGAGCTGCCACTCCACTGACTGCCATCTCTGCCCCTTTTAATAACTAGCAGATTTAGGGGGGAGAAAAAAAGTGGTTACCTTACTCTTACCTTGTTGCTGCTCACCATCCTCAATAAAGTCTGCTTTTCACCTTGGCCCACTCTAAGATCTAACCAGCAGCACCACGATCACAAAGCAGCCCCTTGCAAAAATGGCCGGAACAACACACAGCAATGCCTCCCTTCTCCACTTGCTTTAAGACAAAACAGCAGGGCTATGTCCCTTAGAATCTCTACCATTCCCAAAGCAAGAGACCTCTGTAATCCTAACCATCTGCTGAAGCACAGAATGCTGGAGTGTTGCAAGAACATTAAGATTGAACATTGTCGGTTGATGCACAACCACAATGGCAGCTTTTCTGGTTTGATGCCAAAAGGTATTCCCTCCAGTTGAGCTTCTGCTGCTGCATTAAGATGTCCGAAGGCCTCAGTCTGCACAGCACTAGAAGCTGAGATAGTGACAGATTCTGTCATAGATTAGCCTGGCAGTGTTTTCGTGGAGATGTCTTCCCCTTCCACACTGAGTTCTGCACATTATCTACACAGCATTAGAGCGGGAGAGCTTCTTGCTAATACATAAAAACTGTCTACCAGATGATTGCAATGCATCAAGGGTTTCAGTGTGCATTGTCATCAGTGATTTCCTGTTCCTATTTCGCAGAGGTCTTCCTCTCATTCCTCTGCAGTAGAACTGTTCTGTGATTGTTGCCTCTGGGTAGTTTGTATAGGTGTTGTCTACTCTCTCTTGCCTGTGACTACCGCATACAATTGTATTACACTATGCAAGCTTTTAAAGTTTGCATTGGATCAATTCCTGAGCTGGCAATTGAATGTCGGGTCACATGGCCTCCTCTTCAGAGATGTGGGTGTCAGATCACATGACTTGCTCTTCAGAGTCGTGGGTGTCAGATCACATGTCAGATCTTCAGAGTTGTGGATTTCTCTATCCGCTCCTCATCACTGTGTGGAAGCTAAACAGTGGTCAGTTCTTGAGTAACTAAAAGTTCAAAAGCATACAAGAACAACTGGGATGATGGAATGCAGATTGGGAATATAACTGGAGATCAATGCTCACACCAACTGAAATTTTAATTTCAGGTATTCACTTAGGCTGGGGTGAGGAATGAAGGTAGAAGGTGCATAAGGCAGCAACTTATGATGGTCATTAATCCTATTGACAGCACTGAATGCCAATGGTGCAGTGGTATCTGTCATCATTATTCACTGCATCACCCTCTCAAGGGCACTGAGGCGAAACAGGCATACCCATCAGCTGCTGTTCCTCTAGCTTTCCCACTTACGTTGGACCAATGTTTCCTGTGAGAAAGCGTGCAGAATATCTGTAACAGTGAATCGCTGCTTTTGTACTTGGGTCATGTGCCTGCCATTGCTGAAAGCCGGGGAGGTATGTTTGCAATTGACCTGATTGGAAGCTCTGTGCACATGAAGTATACTACGAGGGTGATGGGGTCATTTCTGGATGCCAGGAAATGCTTCTGCAGACTACATTGCATTGAGCAGTGTGAGAGCTGAGTGGTGCGGTGGGTCAGTGATGTGATGAGCAAATACATTCACTCCTATTTACCATCTGCTGCTAAGTCCTTTGGAATACAGTTTGGGCATTCACCACCTTTGCCATCTGCTCCCATTCTATCAAGAACATCTGCCTCAAAGGTTTTCTGCAGCTTGACACAAAGATGACGATCCCATTTGTTCCTGAACGTTACTGAAGCAGAAAGCCTTTTACTCGATGGATTTAGATATCTTCCTTCAAGCTCACTCTTTCAAACTCCATTAATGCTATATCCCTTTTATAAAGAACGCACCAAAAAAATGGAAAGGCTGCTTGCAGCATGTGATTTGTTCACAATACTAGTTTATTCTGCAGCTGCTTCTGACCAATTAGAAGAGAGCAGCATAGGAACTGATCGAGTCCTCATTACATAATGGAAGTCAGATGGAGTATGCCAGTTTTACTTACTACTTTTCATTTTGTCACAAGCTGGTCACAAACCAGGGTTCTCTATTTCCCAGGCCTTACCGACTGGAGTTTTTTTCTAGTTTCCATTGGCTGCTTTCTACTTCACAGCAACTAAACATTCTGATGAGGTAACTATATAGTCCTCTACAGAAGCAACTCTGTAAACTGAAATGGAAACCATTCTATTTGGACTGTGAGCTTCACTACTCTCAGAAGCGCTCTTGATTGAGTAGCATCGTAGCCACCATGTGCTTGGTCAATGGAATTAAATTTGGCTTGGCCTAAAATCAGTAAACTGGATTTCATAGCCTGTTAATATATCATAGCAATTTTTATCCTGTGCCGAGACATCATGAACAATTGTTTACAGATCAAAGCCTGTGGCCAAGTAAATTGTTGGGCTCATGTGTTGCTGTTTTAACAGTGTTGAGGCTGTCAACGCTCACAGGGTAAAATGATGGCAACTTCCTGTCACCTGCCTGCATGCAGTTAAATATGGAAAAATGGAAGTTTCAGCCAGTGATACTCTGCTCCTCTACAGTCTGCACAGTTGTAGTGTTCATGGATAGAATCTCTGTAACAGCATGAATTTGGCATAATTACATTTAATTCTTGCACTGAACATGGATGATAAAGGAAAAGCTTGTTCAATCAGCTGATGCTGATCTTCTAAACCAATGTTTGATCATTACTAGTGAACATCATCTCCAGTCATGGAAATTCATTTTACAGATCTGGAGTCTTATTCCTTCAGAAGAAAAATAATGTTGCGGTTTTCAAAGGAATTTCTTTTCTTTTTCAGTATTTTTCTTCTCAATTTCCTTTAAATCCACAAGCATGGCTGAATTATTATTTCACCTCCTGTTAAATGACGTAATTATAATTTAGATTCATGTTTTGTTAAATATAATTTAGACTTTTTGTTCACTTTGAAGTCTGTAGCTTCCTGAAGATCCTTCAATCCAGTTATGAAAAATTACCTTATATTTTCCCTTCTCACAGACAGTGCACATCCCCTCTAAACGGCTTTGTATTGGGTGAGATTTTTGGCACTTTCACAGTTACCTTACACCCAGCCCCACCCTCACCTTCCTATTTGTCTCTCAGCCCCCTCAATGTTCCTGATGAAGGGTTTATGCACGAAACATCGACTCTCCTGCTCATTTGATGCTGCCTGATCTGCTGAGCTTTTCCAGCACCACACTTTTCAACTCTGACTCTCCAGCATCTGCAGTCCTCACTTTCTCTCGACCATCGCTCTCAAGCCTGCAACATGTCTGGGCGACTATACAAGAGGTAAAAAGCATAAGCACTTTATTTGCTGCTTCCAGCAACACCACAGCCATTTTGTATAATGGTTCCTTACACAACATTTGGTTAGTTTTTGCTCAGCAAGGAGGAATTGAAGCTGAAGTTACACATTGTTGACTAGTACAAATTTAATAGCTTGGCAAAAAGGAATAAACTGATGCCTGGAGGTTGCCTCATTCCTGGCATTATATTATCAAGTAAAGCATGAAATTGGGGCTCTGTATGTACTTCCTTTCTCAGCTTACAGAATCTCACAACATTTACACGACTCCGATGGATATTCCCCTGTGTACAGGAATTTGAATAATCACCTCATACTTCTGCAAACATGATTGGAAAATATTCAAGCTGCAACAGGAATAAGAAACAAATGTAAGCACTCTTTTACAGTGTACGCCTTGAACTGCTGTATATCTGGGTACTGTTTGTATTTGTTATCAATGTGGATTCATCTTCACCTGATTAAAGGCAAGAATTGAGAAGAGTGTAAATATTTCCTCACATATAAAATGATCCACCTAAGACATCTTGCAACAACACTGCATGAAAAGAACATGAATGAATCCTTTAACCTTGTAGAAGTTGAGGGCCAACATTACAGGGTTTTTTTTTCTTGTGAAGTGTTTGTGAGGATGTCGGCTGCTATCATAAATACTTTCACTTAACGTCTTTCTCATTTCATTCAGCAGGTTCCTTTTATTTATTGCTGCATTCCTCTGGCAATGTGATGTTTAATATCAACTCTCTCTCCCAACCTTAGTTCTTCATTCAATTGTGAAGCAACATATACTCTCTCCTAGCTAGCACTCCAATTTGGATCAGAAAGAAAATTCAAAGCTCTATAATATGCTAGAGAGCTGTGCAATCTAATTAACTGACCTTAGACCAGGCCATGAAAAAACTGGAGGCTAATACACAGCTTTCAAGATTCCTGATAATGACTTGGATTTATACACTCCCATTAACGTAGGTAAATATCCCAAGTGTAATCAGACAATATAAATTAATACTGAGCTAAATGAAGAGATATTAGGAGAGCTGATTTATTTCATTGGATAGAGTGCAGATAATATGCATTCCAATTCAAGGATCTAGCATTACAGATGGCTGTCTTTGGGGGAAAATAGCCTGAGGAACAAAGATTGTTTAATTCTTATTTTAGCTCCAATTAATTTTTACTCGGTGCTTTAACTAGTCTAATATATGAATAATGTAAAGAAAGGGTATATGGAACTTATACAGTAAAATACAATCCCATTAATCCCAAAAGCCTCCTTTATAGTGTTCACACCAGACAGAATTACATTCTCTTTCACAATGATAAGGCTTGATTTAACTGTGACTTCAATTGCCCACCTTAAGAATTCTAAAAGCTTTTCCTGGAACATTTATACCACTGAGCTTTGGTTTTCTCAGCTTCAAATGACTCCATCAGGGATGTAACCAATCATCTGCTCTGGAAAGTTGAAACTGAACTCCTTACACTGAGACAACATATCTCTCAACAGTTTTAACCTATCTCCTTTCATCACAAGCAACTCTTTGACATGCCTAGCTTCAGCCAATGTTTGCGCAAAGCTGCCTGACTGAAACTCAGTTATGAGCATTTCACTGAATCAAAGTATTAGTTTCATCAGATTTCATGGAAGATTTTTCTCTAAGAGGCTGTGCAAAGTCTCTCACCATGTCTTACCAATCATGCCTCATTAACTACCTGTGCTGTATCTATGGCACTCCTTTCACCTGATTCTACAACTCACTGTTGTTATGGACCAGGCCAGACCCCCTTCAAACCATTTCAAGAAAGTAGCCCAGACCTTAACTTTGCTAGTTGTTTTAAGCAGGTGTAACACAGATATTCCAGGAGGGATGAAGTTGGTCAAACCACTTAGTTTAAATAAAACAGAATTTATTTACAAGTCTACCGAATGAAGCACAAACAAAACAGAATAGAATACTGAATAACTTTATCTATCTGAAATCCCAACAAATTACACCAACTTAATGATGCTGTTCCAAATACTTGCAACAATCCCCACAAACACCCCTTGGTACAAAAGATAAAATCAAACACAGGGTCTTACAGGAGGGATGCCAGAGAGAGGGAAGGATCAGCATGGACCTTCTTCTCTTGGGTCCAGCAGCTCTACAACTGCCTGATTGCCTTTAGTGAATAGCCTGACCAAACTAAACCAGAGAAAAGCTGAGCTGGGAGAACTAGCCACTCCCTTTTCAGTGTGCAAGCGTTTTTTTTAACTAGTTAGAATGAATACGCAGGTTTCTATTGATTAATATGTAAATCCCAGAATTTCTTACAAGTCACTGCCCCAAGATAGCCTCAGGTTTTATCAGAATAAAGGTGACACCTCACGTCAGACAATGTATTTTAAGTGTGAAGCGATGTTTCAAGTCTATTTGCATCTGTCTAACTGGTTTTATTTCCAAAGTAGGAATTTTATAAACTGCCACATTGATTGACTGTCCACAGATTGTGTGCTTTTTGAACAAATAGAATTTATTTGTAAATACAAATCTGCAAATGCAGATGCACCCCATAAATTTAGTGTGACCTAAACTAGAAAACCTGGTCATTTATTTCTTTGGTGTTTCTGGGAACTTAGAATATATAAATTAACACAGACAATTCCTAAATCAAAAGAATGGCTCTGGTTGAAACATACCTTACTGACTGTAAAGCAATGTGAGATGTCCGAAGGTGGTGAATGATCCTTACATAAATGTAAGTTCTCTTTCTTTCTCCTGGATGTACACATTTCAGCAGAAAGTTATTGGAACCTTTATAAGGAAGAACACAGGCTGATTTCTTACTTCATCATCATATCCCCTTTATCACTGTGCTGGTTAAGCTGAGACAATAGTTCTATTCCCTGATGCTTCGAATCTATATGATATAGTTATATTCCCAGTAAGTCACTAGAGAGAAAAAAGAAAGCAACTACAGTAAACATTTTTAAAACAAATATAGTTGAATGATTCAGGTTAAAAATAATTTTTGATACTTGGAATTCCAAATGCCTGAATTAATATGGCACACTTTGTAATCTCCAAAACCGTTGTTATGTAGTATGTTGATGTGATCATTGATTTGGTTTTCTTACTGGTTACTTGTGTAAAAAAAAATCAGTAATTTCTGTGAAATTTGTCTGGCACTGACAAGGAAAATCTTGCTAACCCATGCTCCTTCTCCCACCATCTTCCCTATAAATAGGCTTCAATCTCCCCTCCCTGACATGGGCTTGCCTTGAATTCAACAGGTAGCATCAGTCCTGAGACGTTGACCTGACTGAAGACGGCTAGCTGAGTTTGTCCGTCCAACTGAAGAATGTACAGGAGCTTATGTGTCAATATCCACAAAGGTGTCCCAGTGAAATTTCTGATTGGAAGGTTACAAATTTCTCTATGGTTCATTTCGCTTCCCATGAGAGAGTTAAAATCCACCCTATTATTTTAGAAAATCATTTATGAAGTGTCCAATTGCTTTAGAAGTAGTGATTTTTTTCAAGAAAAGCTTGTTAGTTATAGCTAGGAGATGGAACCACTGTTTATTTTTTGTGGGTGCATTGATTGGGCTAGGCTGAGACAGCAAGAGAAACTTTCACATAACTGGTAAACAAGATGCAACCCTTTACTATGAAAGTAAAGGTCTCTGCTTTCAGAGCTTAATGAGCACCGTGGAATCACTTTTCTTCAGTTCTTTAGGTCAGAGTTGATGTGCTGTTTACCTTATTTCGATTCTAGAAACAAAGATCAAGAAGGAAAATGTTGCAATATTACTACATTAGTGTTGGACCGCAGCTTAAATCTGAAGGAATATAAATTAGCAGTGAAAACCTCATTCCAATATTAACAGGGAGAGTGCACAGAGATCATTTCACATTTAGATGTTCATCTTTATACGAATGTGCACATTTTAAAAAAAATTATGACTTGCTCATTATTTTCCAATAGTGAAAACTGTTTGGACCAAGTTTGGAGGAGTGCACTGTTTTTTCTTTAGTTCCATTATTTCACTGGTCATAACAAATATTAAATGATATGCATAATTACTGATATGACAAATTATATACTTTATCTATATTAATTTCAGAATTTAGAAATCCATCAAACAGATTCCTTTAATCAGCAAAATTAATGATGTCTTATTCAACAAAGATACAAAACTGAGAGACACACAATTCAAAATATTTTCAGAAGCAGTTTCCAGAGCTTTTTAGTAAAAAAATCCACATGAGTTTTTTTTCTGTTCTCGCACTGGATTCTAGAAGATTTTTTTCCTCAACAAGGTGGGAAAGGATGAGTTAGATGGTTTCTGTCTTAGCAGGCTACGTCCCAAGTGATTTTTTCTAAAAAAGTCCAACAAATGATAAATTCCAATGGCCATTAACCCAGGTATATGACTTTACTGTGTATTAAATCAAGAAGTTCCACAGTCTAGAAGGCTCTAATAGTTTATTTATTTCGCTTAATTGTCTCTTCCAGTCAGATTTTTTACAGTTTAAAGTATCCTTGCAATAGCCTTTTGTTTAGAAAAGAACAAATGGACCAATTTTCACAATCTTCAAAACAGAACTCATCAAAAGAAATAATTTTAGTTTTCATTCACAAAGAAGATGCCTCCATTAATATTTTATTTAAAAGTGTATTTTATGTATTAATATGTATAAGCACTAATGTTCTTATACAAAGATTGCAAAAATAAACAGAAATCCACTTTTCTATGGAAAGTTTAACCAATAATCCACAGAATGGCTTCAATACAAAGGATCTTCAGTACATTAAATTCATGTCAAGTCTCCTCAACACCAATTGAGTTAGTCCCACATCCCCATATTTTCCTTACAGCTTTAAACATTGCTTCTCTTCAGGAATTTGGTTATTTTCCTTTTGAAAGCTCCAGTATATCTGTCATTATCACATCTTCGGGCTTCATTCTACAGTTTAAGTAAGATCCAGATTGTTGAGTAAAAGGTTTTGACTCATGCTGCCGTTAATTCTTTGGAGTCACCTTCAATCAATGTACATTTGTTCTCAACGTTTCCGCCAACATATCTTTTTCTGTCCTGTGCTCAGACCATTTTAGATTTTCTATTAAATCTCCTTTCAATCTTCCCTCCTCAAGAAAAAAATCCCAGTTTCTCTGATCTATTTATGTAGCTAAAGTCCCTCACCCCTGGAATCACACTCAGAAAGCTTTTCAGTACCTTTTCTAAAGTCTTCACGTCCTTTCTAAAATATAGTATCCAGAATTGGTTACAATACTTCAGTTGAGGTCAAGCTAGAATTTTACAAAAGTTCATCAAGACTTCCTGAAATGTTTTGATCATGTCAGTGGTATTTGTAAAATGTAGCTTTAAAAAAATTATAAGTGTGAAAAAGTATGTGAATTTCTTATCTCAATGCCTAGTTGCATAACGTAGCTTAAGACAATTACTAAAAATGTGACACTTGCTTTCAGCTCTGCTCGCACCAATTAAATCTACAAAATGATTGACTCTCAAAAATAGCAATCTCAATTGTCAGCAGTACAACATCACAAATCACAGGTTAAAGAAAGATGTAGGTGAGTCTAATTTACTCCTTTCCTTCAATTTCTTCGAAGGGTCTTGTGATGCAGAATTGTGTCTCTACCTCTCAGCTGGGAGACCTGGCTCCAAATCCCACCCACTCCAGAGCCACGTAGCTCTGAACAAGTTGAGTCAAAAACACACATCAGCAGGTCCCTAAGGGCACAATGGCAAAGTCCCTGCCTCGGAGCTGGAAGACTTGGTTCAAGTCGCACCTGCTTCAAGGGTATGTCATAACCTGTCTAAACATTTGATGTAAAAAAAAATCAATTTGTTCTGCATAAGTGATAACTAGATATCCTCAGGATTCAGGAGGTGTTACATTCTTTTGAAGTGTTCAGCTTTTACAAATGTTTGATGCACTCTATTTAAAACAAGAACTATAAGTAAATTAAACACTGACTTAAAATGTGTGGGTTATTCACAAAGGTGCATGCAATGTCTTACATCAATTTAATCAGCATGACATCAGGGATGACTGATATGTTCAGCATTTCTGGGTGCATGTTTAAATGCCCAGAACATTTCACTTTGCTTGCCTGTCATTCTTTTGCTGTAGTTTGCCTAACTGAAGTATTTATCTGAGTCCGCTGCAGATACAACATTTAGCTGCAAGACATGTATGGTTAGTGCTAAAGTATGAATATTGGCAGCATCTCAGCTGGTGACTCTGAGTGTGAGATTCTGAGACTATGTCCCTTCTTCATCAGCTTCCTGTTCCTTGGACCGTGAGCACCACTTTAGTTTTTCTATCTGAAAGGGTAGATTAGATTAGATTCCTTACAGTGTGGAAACAGGCCCTTTGGGACTAGATTTATTTAGGGTATTGGGTCAACATGGATGAGTTGGATGAAGGGTCTGTTTCCGTGATGTACAGCTCTATGACTCTATGACATGGACTGCAGTGGTTCAAGAATGCAACTTACTATCACCTTCTTCAAGCCAAGTGGGGATAGGCAATAAATTCTGGCCCAGCTAGTGACACCCATCTCTTGTGAATGAATGTTAAAAAGAAAAGTATTGAGGTGCATATGAGCCCATGAAAGTTTTGTACGAGTCATGCTTGATAAAGCCTGTTGGAGTATGCATTAAGTTGCTTTTACTGACTTTGACCACTTGTGTTAGGTCATTGAATTTTTTGTGGCTCTGCATCAAAGTCCTCAAAACTAAATTTCTGGTATTGACCATAATAAGTAATTTTTGGTTTAGTGGTGCGAGAAGAGCACAGCAGTTCAGGCAGCATGCAAGGAGCAGCAAAATCGACGTTTCGGGCAAAAGCCCTTCATCAGGAATAAGGCAGAGAGCATGAAGCGTGGAGAGATAAGCTAGAGGAGGGTGAGGGTGGGGAGAAAGTAGCATGGAGAACAATAGGTGAGTGGGGGAGGGGATGAAGGTGATAGGTCAGGGAGGAGGGTGGAGTGGATAGGTGGAAAAGAAGATAGGCAGGTAGGACAAGTCATGGGGACAGTGCTGAGCTGGAAGTTTGGAACCAGGGTGAGGTGGGGAAAGGGGAAATGAGGAAACTGTTGAAGTCCACATTGATGCCCTGGGGTTGAAGTGTTCTGAGGCGGAAGATGAGGCGTTCTTCCTCCAGGCGTCTGGTGGTGAGGGAGCGGCGGTGAAGGAGGCCCAGGACCTCCATGTCCTCGGCAGAGTGGGAGGGGGAGTTGAAATGTTGGGCCAC
>NC_057732.1:26274070-26303114 GCF_004010195.1 Chiloscyllium plagiosum
CTCCCCCCTCTCCTCCCTGACCTATCACCTTCATCTCCTTCCCCACTGACCTATTGTACTCTATGCCACTCTCTCCCCACCCCCACCCTCCTCTAGCTTATCTCTCCACGCTTCAGGCTCTCTGCCTTTATTCCTGATGAAGGGCTTTTGCCCGAAACGTCGATTTTGCTGCTCCTCGGATGCTGCCTGAATTGCTGTGCTCTTCCAGCACCACTAATCCAGAATCTGGTTTCCAGCATCTGCAGTCATTGTTTTTACCATAATAAGTAATGCTTGTTTCGTGGGTTTGCACATCACTTTGGGAAGAGGACCTCTTTCCTGTCATGACAACAGATCAAATCCCTGATGTACTCACTTATTCCTCATCTTAAATAAATGTATGTATTTGCATTATTAATTCTTTCCGCATTTCCGAACTCATAAACTCACTCTTTTGTTAATTCAGGTATGTCTGGTTAACTTGGCTTCCTTCAAAAGGTAAATCGCGGTGGCATGGTGGCTCAGTGGCTTGCACTGCTGCCTCTCAGCGCCAGGGACCTGGGTTCAATTCCAGCCTCAGGCGACTGTCTGTGTGGAGTTTGCACGTTCTCCCTGTGTCTGTGTGGGTTTCCTCCCACAATCCAAAGAGGTGCAGGGCAGGTGAATTGGTCATGCTAAATTTCCCAAAATGTTAGGTGCATTAGTCAGGGGTAAATGTGGAGAATGGGTCTGTGTGGGTTACTCTTTGGAGGGTAGGTGTGGACTTGTTGGGCTGAATAGCCTGTTTCCATACTATAGGGAATCTAATCGAAATCGATTTGATCTGGGTAAAAGGCATTAAGAAGGGATATATCCTTTTCCAATTAAATTTGCTGTGGCCAACCGAGGGAATGGGTGAATAAATAAGAGAGACAGTTCTTCCCTTTTAAATGATATTGGGTTTCCACCTGCAACCATAATAACTTGGGGAACTTTGTCCAGGGTCTGGTTATAACTCTCCTTCGGTTTGCCTCTTGCAATAAAACCTCCAGTGTTGCATCAGAGGAACTTGAAGTATGTCCTCTTGCTAATTGTGCCATTTCACTCACCTTTTACTTGAGTTCTTCTCCAACTCCTGGCAACATCAAAATGCCCCTTGTCTTAAAGAGTTATAGTCTGGCTTTAAACAGGCTAACCTTTAGCACACTGGGTCTCTTACAGAACTGTGCATGTAGCCAGTTAGCAGTGCGCTTCACACTGGGCTGTTGCTGTTCTCATTTTGAATAGCAAGAAGTATGAAGTGTGTGGGCTGCCTGCTTTGCTCTGCATTGGTGTGGGTCAATTATGCATCACAACCTCCATGTCTAAGCACTGGCCTTACCCAATGTTCTCCACTGTTTCGTGCAACATAATTCTTCCCCACATAGTGTCTTCCTTAAAATAGATTTTTGTTTTCTGAAATGTTAACTGGGGAAAGAATTGTTAAGTTAGTAGAAGTATTGGAATAAATTTACCAGAAATTGGCGAGGTGTCATTTTTGTTGAGCTTCATAGAGGGCTTCTCTCTGTGGGGCCTAATATGCTGTTTTGTGTCTTTGTCCCAAGTGTACTTGATTAACTGCATACAAGACCCTTGTGATACCTTGCTCACCTGATGATAGCTTGACTCTCCTGCCCAGTGTAGGATGAAGCTCAAATGACTGCTGGCATATCCTGGGACTCCTTGGTACTTACGCCATATTTAAGAAATGCCGGGTGTCCAGTCAAAGGCTGTCAGTCTGGAATTGCTCCGCCCAGATTGTAACATTTGTCTTGGATGTTATAATGAGGGAATATTGGTGTCCATGCAGCAGGGACAGAAATTGGAGGTCTTGCTGAATGGGGTGATGGAGAAGAGGGCCAGCCTCTTTCCCCAAGGACTAGCAGAGTAGGCCACAAAACCAGACCCCTCCAGCATAGTCCAGAGTTACCACCCGAGGCCAATACAATCTCAATCACCCAGAGGAAAGCCCAGCTCTGAAAGTAGAATGTCGATGATCTTCTCCGCTCTTCCAGGTAAATGTCACTTTGTTTTCTCAGCTACCTCACACTCACTCTATGTCTGCTTCTGCATGACTCACTCTGCTTATGCTTTACAACTCTCTGTGGCATGCACCATCTCTCCATATCCACTCTTATCCATCCTAACTCAAAGCTCTTCCACGCTATTGACTTTGCATGCCCACCATGCTGCCTACACACTCACTTGGGACACTATGCTTAGATTAGATTAGATTAGATTCCCTACAATGTGGAAACAGACCCTTTGGCCCAACCAGTCCACACCGACCCTTTGAAGAGTAACCCACCCAGACCCATCTCCCTCTGACTAATGCACCTAACATATGGGCAATATGACCTTTGCCCTACATCCAACAGCACTAACAATTTTGCCAGCCACTTTCATCTCATTCCTTTTGTTTCAGTACAGGAGAAAATGCCCACAGTGAAGTGGAAAGAGCCAAGACAGATGATGGCCAGCACATTTTCTTTGGTGCATGGACCTCTGAGTTCTGTGCATGTCTTTCTCTTCCAAAACAGCAAGTGAATGTATCGGGTGCAGCATGGCTGTTTACTTGGAATAGATGTACTGTGTTTGGTGCATACACAGTAGGCACCTGGTGGGAAGGCGTGAAATGGAAGTAGGAGTATGCTGTATAGCAATAAAGAACCCGCTTGACTGATGTTGTTGAAAACCATGACAGGTTGCCTGGCTTTGTAACTGGCCTAAAGTACATAAGTACTGTGAGTCTGATGGCTCTGGCTGAAGAGCCAACTACAGAAAAACAAGGGAAAACAGAGGTGCCATCGGCATCCAAGTGGCATCAAGTGAATGAATGTTAAGGGAGTAAGTGAGGAGCCATGAGCTGCTTCCTGTTCCACTCCATTAACTGGGTGCACATTCATAAGTGCAAAGTATCCTCACAGCTGCATTTCAATGCAACTTTAGTTCTCTGTTCCAATGCGGGTGCACCCCAACTCGTGGCACTGAGTTCAGAACTGTACCATACTGAAATGTACCATGTTCATGGCATGAGGCTGGTGCCTGTTGGATGCCAAGGTCCGTGGAGTGTACATTGTTAATGCCCACAGAGTGTGCCCAGAGATATTGATACTGGGTATCAAAGATGGATGTATGAAAGAGGCCATTCAGCCCTTGGAACCATTCTCAACTATGGCTGATCAAAACCTCAATGCAATTTTTCCATGGTATCTTTACTGTCACTAGTATGTAGAAGTATATTCATTTCTGTCTTGAACATACCTAAGAACTGAGTTTTCCTTGATCTCTAAGGTGGAGAGCTCCACTGATTCACTAACCTATGATTGAAGAATTTCAACCTCATCTTAGTCTTAAACAGCTTTCCCCTTATTCTGTGCTTTTGTCCTCTGGTTCTGGGTGCTCCCTTTGTATGATCGATCCTCAACACACCTCATTATGATTTAAGACTCATCTGATACATTTGCTGCCACCTTACTCTTAACTTGTTGGTAGTTTCAGGGCCTGCCTGGTCTGGTATCGTCAAAGAAAGCCATTCATTCCTCTCATGATAAGCTCTTCTTGCCTTAAATTAGATGTAGTTTATTGCATGATAACAACCAGGGATAAGTTACATTGGTTTGATTAAGACTTTTACAACATTTGTGAGGGTGACCTTGATATTAGGTTACAATCCTTTCAGGTCCAAAATTGTTGATTCCCCCTCCCATCAAATTACATCAGTATATTGGGTGGTGTGTAATGCACAGTTCAGCATTAACACTTTCAGATGCTGATGCCCATACGACGCAGCCTCCAATCAGTGGAAACATCCTACCTATTCTATCTACCCTATTAGGAATTTTGTAAATTCCTATGAGTTTCCCCTCTCATTCATCTAAACCCTGGAAGATACAGGCTATGTCCTCAATCTCTCTTCAAGTCCGCTGTCCCAGGAATTAATCTGGTTAAACATTGAGTGCTTCGGAGTACCATTTTTACACATGCAGTTACCATTAGTGCATGTAGCAAATGAAACAAAAACCTAACATCATCAATCTACATTGAAACAAAACATCCATTTAGTTCATTTATCTGTTTCTCTTTTAACCCCTGTCACAGCTATGCTGACCTTCTCTCCTGAAAGCCAACTGTGCTGAACTCATCGAGTCTATTCCTCTTAATTCTTTTGGACCTGTTCCATTTGATCCACCTGCAAGTAGTTAGCTGATTAAGGAAAAGGGACTGTCTCAAATCTGAATGTTAAATCATTGACAGATGCAGCTTTTTATGTTTTGGTTTGATGGAATAGTAGGTCATGTGACAGAAGTGTTATGTCTGGTTGCCTGTGGATTTAAGGCATCAACTTGTGCTTGAAATCATAGTGGCTGCTTTGCTTTACTTTAAAACAAAATAAATTCTTAACATAACGTATGAGGCAGTGAAATTTTGATTGCCGCAATAACATTTTCTAGGTTACTTCAGAATCACTGCAGATTTTTCTGCATGTTTTTGTTGAGTCAAAAGATTTGTTGTGAACACTGGCAATGAAATTATAGCCCACTTCTCAAGTCAGACATGACAGAGGCCTAATTCAGCTGTTTATCTTCTTAATTACCAAGCTCAATCTACACTTCACGTGTCATTAATTGCCTTAGTGAGCCATTGCACCGGCTGTGCTGGTCACATGACACATGGAACATCTTCAAAATCACGTCTGAAAATGCTTCAATTAATGCTATTAATTCACATTCTTTCTTGGACATGTTCTAGTAAAGAAGATTAGCACAGTATCACGCACCACCTCGCCTAAGGTTCTAAATCACAGAATTGTTATGACATAGAAGGAGGCCATTCTATTTGAAATTTTTGTCTACAAAGACAGCTGCACATCTGATATCAATAGGTTTACCCCCAAATGCTCTAAATTAACAAGATAAAAGGGAAAAGCAACATCTTTATTGCAGATATGGCAACAATCACAAAAAACTGGAAGCCAACCCAAAATCTAAGGTCAGCAGTTATCCATATGGAATAAATCTTTGACATTAGATTTAGATGTTAATTATGTCTATTTGTAAAGTACTTGGCTTTTCGTAGGAAAGGAATAAACCATTCCTTGACTGGAGTTTGACTCAGTATTTACTTTATCTGTTATGAGTTATTTCCTGGAGTGAAATCATTTGATTCATTGCCTCACACATTACAATCTCACTGATTTTTATCAGGAAAGATGTGCAACAGGTGACTGAATTAATCTTGCCCATTGTAAGCCACAACACAGAATTACAACCACTTTTTGCCTGTTGGAGTTAAATTTGAAAGAAGTTAAGTATAATAGATAGCAGGGGCTCTTGAGACACAGTGATAGTATCTCTACTCCTGAGGCAGACGATCTGGGTATAAGTCCAAACTGCCCCAATAGTGTCATATAATATGTTTGACCAAGCTGATTGAAATTCCAACTGGATAACATGTCTTGTGATGCAATGATAAATTCCCTGACTCTGGCCCAGAAAATCTGGGTTGAAGTCCCGTCTGCCCCAAAGGTATGTCATAGCACATTGTACAAGTACTCACACCAAGTTGATTGAAATAACGACCACATGACTGGACTCTTGTTGTACAGTGGTTTTATTACTACCTCTGAACCGAAAGGCCCAGGTTTTAAGTCCCAGCTACTCCAGAATGTATCACAATATATCTGAGTAGGTTGATTAAAAATATCTACACCAAATGACAGGGTTTCCTGGTGGTTGACTTTTAAGGGCCAGAGATCTGAGCTCAAGTCTCACGAGTATGCCATAATATGTTCAAACAGATTGATTAAAATAACTACCAGGTGGCAGGAAGAATATGACAATATAATTATCTCATCTGGAGAAGATAAAAATACAGTGTTTTGCAATAATTTGTCATATCCATGAAGTTATTCAAAGAAATTAATCTTTTCTGGAAGGGGAACTATCTGTCTATGAAATATTTTGAGCATATATATTTCTGGGGTTCCTATAAGTCAACAGTACAATCCAACACTGAAGTATGAGGCACTTTGTATATCATATCTTGGCATTCATATTTCCATCTACTATATTTCTTTTGGCATCAATAAATTATTCAGCATTATTGTAACATTTGATAAGTTACAAATAATATATACTTTTTTATTTTGCAAGACCAGTTGATCTCATTATATATTGCTCACAGATTAAATTATTTCTGGCACTTGCTTGATACATAGTCAGGGTAATCTGTTTACAAATTGTGTTTGGAAAACTGATATTCCCACATGTAGTCTCCAGTGGACCTGTCTGTGCTGAGGTCAAGACCATTAAAGTCCAGAGCATGGAGCACCCTTATCTTAGGTCAAAGACAATGCTAAATGTGTTTGAACTATGTCCTATATAGATGTAGATTCCATACATGAAGCCTCAACCAGTGTATTGGGCTGCCTGCCACCCACTTATTTCTGGTACGACTTTGGAATCTAAGAAATTTGCGTCAATAATTTGAAAAATCACACTGCTTCTTCCTGTTGGGACTAGAGAATACAACCCCCACAATACAGCCTGTGTTTTTCTCAGTCACCCTGTCTCCCTAGGGTTATTAAGTTTATTCAAACAAGAAAATGTAGAATGAAGAAAATTACATTATCCTTCTTCAAATCTTTATCACAAATAATTTTGCAGCACCACTGCATATTATTTTGCAATATATTTAATTAAAGAAAACATTGAAAATGATCAAGAAGAATAACACAAATCCTATCAGTTATGAAATTAAACCTCCAACCAATAACCAACATCTAACTTTAAAACATCTTGGACTTTCGTGTGACAAATTATAACAGCTGTTTAAAAGATTATCTACTTAAGGGATTTATTTTATATTTAAAAGTATTCATCTGGCTGATTATATATCCAAGTAAAAAAGTTAGAGAAACTAAAAGTTAAAAATCTGGTATTTGGACCCTTTTTGATGAATAAGAATTCCTAAATATCAATGAAAAATTAATCTCAAAGTCCACTTTAATAGCAGCTCTACAATACACAGTTCTCAGTCATAATAAAAACCCTTCACCTACTTCGTGGGGAAAATTGATACTTTTTTGTGTTGGTTAATGTCATGTGATGCTGAAACTATTTCAAATATTAAATGAGATGCCATTCAGGTCAATGTGGGAGACATCTGCTACAATCATTATTCAAAATGTGCAAGATCTGCTGTAATGCATAGATTGATAATGCTTCTTTTGAAATACTATTCAGCTATCACTGTAAATATTAACTAATTATCTCAAGTCATTTCCTTTCCACCTTTTATCTGTTGAACTAGTCAATAATTTGTCTTGTTAAATTGCTACAAACCCCGTAGTCATCCTCACTGATTGCATTCTGTATGTAATATGTGGAAAACGTCCATGTTCTACATTTTTCTGCTCACCTGCTGGAAGAGCTGATCAACCTGACGACCTGTATAGGCCAGTAATACAATATCTTAGCAACACTTTCTGCATTCTTCATCCGAAATCTGCAAAATCAAGGCTGCACTGTTAAAACGTGGATGCTTCAGAATTGGGATTGCCATGCGTGGTGGCAGAATTATCTCGTGCTCACTAAATACAACAAAACTCTGTTTTGGAAAGGCAGTGTTCCTCAATCAGTAGATCACCCAGGAGAGGCACACTAATTTTATCCACATTGTTCTCTTGTAATTCAATGCTTTGAATCATAGAATGACAGAAAATCAATTCAATACTAAGTGAGTTTACTCAATTTTTATAGGACATGTTAACTCTTTATTATCAGTAGTATTTATAAGTATTTTCATTATTGACTGTTTAGTGACAACATCTTGGATAATGGTGGGAGTTGGGAGGGATGCCTCCATGTAATTATTTAACATAGTCTGAAGGAATATCTAAGACCAAATGCAATTAGACAACAAGTGATGGATATATTAATAAAGAGTTAAGCGATTTTGACCTCAGGGAGGTAGTTACAAAATAAGGGGACACCATTTCAAAATGAGATGTAAAGGAATTTATTTTCTGAGAGAAATATTAAATGTCTTAAATTCTCTACCCCAGAACGTTGTGGAGGTTAAATCCCTGAAGGTATTTAAAGAGGAGGTAGATAGATTTTTGAAATATGTAGGAGTTGAGGGCTTTGAGCAGCAGTTGTGAAAGAGGAGTTGAGACCTGGATTAATCAGCCATGAGCTTGTTGAATTGTGGGGTAGGCTTGAGAGCTGAACAGTCTACTCCTGCTCCAATTTCTTACATTTTTATGAATTGGTTGTACAAATATGGGGAGCTAGGAATCAATGAATTGTGAATTTTATGCAACTGAATTGAACACACTTTATTGTCACATGTACTCACATGAGTACAGTGAAAATTTTACATGTCGCCACTTATGGTACCACCTTAGGTACATAGGTAGATTGGTGAGGACAAGGTATTCGGAAAAAATAATCAGGAAAATAAAAGAAATGTAAGTACAACATACTTAAATTTAAAAGTACAAAATCATAATATTAAATTGGAAAAAGAATGAAGGAGTGTGGCCAACTGGAATAGAGCCCTCAATATTATTTATTCATTCACAGGGGATGTGGATGTCACTGGCTGGACCAGCATTTAGTGTCCATCCATAATTGCCCAGAGGGTAGGTAAGGGTCAGACCAGGTAAAGATGGCATTTTCTAAAGGACATTAGTGAATCAGACGGGTTTTCCAACAATGGATTCGCAGGGGTCATTAGTAGAATATTAATTCCAGAGTTACGTTTTATTTGAATTCAAATTCCCCCACCTACTATGGCAGGATTCAAACCCAGGTTTGGCAGAACATTACCTGGCTCTCTGCATTAACAGTCCAGTGATAATACCACTGTGCCTTGGGTAGGCTCTTACATGAAAATGTGGACTTGAATTCTGTTGAAATATCTTTTAGTGTGTCATATTAAGACAACGGTAAGGGATGGAAGTTCAGAACCATGTTAACTGTTTGCAACAAATCCAATATCTGTAACAATCTAGTTCTTAGCCAACCAGGGAGATTAATAGAATTTGAAAGGTTAGACATCTCATTGAGGATCAGTATCTTCCCACTGGGTTTTAGATATTCTTTTAAAACAAGTTTTAAACATGTAGAGTTGTCCCAGCAGATAGGCTATTAAAAGCTGATTTCCTACTGATAAACTTCACAGTTTTACTTGCTGCACATGCTTTGGATACCATCCAATGAGTGTGACTGAATTAATTTTCCAAACATTCCATCGCAGAGGATCCATAATACTATATCCAGAACACACAGTTCTATACAGTTCCAATTTGGAAAGGCAATGGGGGAGTTTCATTAGAATCTAATGTCGGTTTGTATTCTTTTTCCTCAAAATTCTCCTCTACTTCCCTCCTCTTTGAAAAGCCATTCTATTCCTTCTATTCAAGGATAGTTTGATGTTTGCTGGAAACCTTCCAATACTTCACCAAAACAATCATCCTCAGGTCACATTTTACATGCAAATGTCGACAGGGAAACATTATAGCTTAACTTGACCTTGTGCCATTGAATAGCAATCATTCCCTAGCCTACCATTAATCCAAAGGCTAGGATCATTAAATGCACTGGTTCAAAGAATATATCCTACCTGAAATGTTGAATGAAATTCAAACTAGGTTCAACAACTTACAAAAGAAAATTATCTGTTTCCAACACAATGTAAGCTGAGACTGTGCTCTACAAAGTCTTTAAATAATATAAACCAGACTCTACTTAGAGACGGTAAGGTACATGAACAACAAAAATGAAATCTAAGTTTCATCTCACAATGAAAACTATAACTTTGAAAAATATGCATTCTAGACTATTTAGGATTGTTAACTTATTTTTTGAGGCATTTTGAGGAAAATATGTTTTTTCTTAAATAATGAGGACACTTTTTTATGGGAGAAGAATGTTGCTAGTTAGGTGAGCAGTTATTGCCTGTCCCGAATTCCCCAAAGTCAGTTAAGTCAACCACATTGCTTGTGGAATCATATGTACACCAAACCTTATAAGGATGTTAGATTTCTTTTGCTAAAGGACATTAGTGAATCTGTTGGCTAGTTGCAAAAATTGGCAGTGAATATGCGGTTGCAATTAAACTAGCTTTTTATTCCAGATTTTAAATATGATTGTTCATGTGATCTCATCATTAATGAAACCTCTGAATGTAGATTGGCTCGTTGAGCTGGAATGTTCAATTTCATACATATCGTCACCATACTGGGTAACATCATCAGTGAGCCTTCAAATGAAGCACTGGTGGTATGGCCTGCTTTTTATTTATGTATTTAGGGTTGGTGATGTCATTTTGTGTGGTGATGCAATTTCCTGTCCTTTTTCTCAGTGGGTGGTAAATGGGATCCAAGTCAATGTGTTTGTTGATAGAGTTGCCTATAATGGTGACAAAACATCTGAAAACGAACTTTCCAGCTCAGCAAACAAGCCTACATCCAGAATCTCAACCTGAGCTACAAATCTTCTCAAAACTCGATTAATGAAAGCTGTTTCGTTCCCAAGCCAAGGAAATCTCATCCTCTCCTCTGGACAAAACACAATCGTAAAATCTTTTAAGTAATTTGTTTGCTTAGTGCTATAAGTCTTACTTGAATTTTCGGTGCAGTATTACAAACCTTGCAGTGCACATTAATTTGAGATATTGCATAGACAATCCTCCATAGCAATGTTCTTGACAGGATTTATAGGTAACCAATAGTGATCAGTACTAAGGCAGAAGGATAATGGAGTTCGAGTGCAACTGTCTTAAGAAGGGAAATTTGGGAGCATTTTCACTGTTTAGGAGTTAAATGCTTTGCTTCATCTGGTTGTTAACTTCAAGCATAGTATATTCTCAACACTTCCTTTCTTATGGTTTGATCAGTCATTTCATCTTTCAAAACTGATCATTATAAATTGTCCTTTGAATCAGAGAATTGTTATGGTGCAGAAAGAGGCCATTAGCCCATCATGATTGCATCAGTTTTCTCAACGTTTTGCTCATTTTGGAATCTGTAACTGTTTGATTATTTTACAGGGAGAAAGTGAGGACTGCAGATGCTGGAGATCAGAGCTGAAAATGTGTTGCTGGAAAAGCACAGCAGCTCAGGCAGCATCCAAGAAACAGCAGAATCGACGTTTCGGGCATGAGCCCTTCTTCAGGAATGGATGAAGAAGGGCTCATGCCCGAAACGTCGATTCTCCTGATTATTTTACAGGCCTAACTCATTATTGTTCAATCATGAGCATTCTGACTTATTATTAGGTGGTTCTGCCCTATATCTCTTCCTCCTATATTTTAACATGAGTTTGCCTTCAACGAGGTGTTTTACCTGATTCAGTAATGGTATGTTATCCCACATATTATAAGAAACTGAATATGGTTGTCATGGTGATGAACAGTCTAACAGACATTTATTGCAACAAACTAATATGTACAAACTATAAATGTCTGGGTGAAAATTAAACTGGTAGATTACGTGAGCATGCTTCCAGTAGAGTGTCTTATTTTAAGTGTTCCAAGGTAGGACAGAGTATTTTTAAACCTTCAGTTCACATGCTATGATGCAGTGATGGACATGCCTCTTAAAGGGATGCTAATATACTAACTCCAAAACATACATTCTGCATTTTCAAAAGATAAAATATTATCCCAAGCAGGTGAATATGGTTCTTTATCAGCATGTGTTGTCAATTTGATAATTATACAAAAAGGTAAAATTCACTACAATTGGAGGTTTAACAATTTGTCCAGATCTGGTGACCATATACCCATTGGGGAGGTAAGTATATTTCTGTTCCATTTGTTTGACAGTATGGTTGTCTTGCTGCTGGTTGCTGTCACTCAATGTCATCAAGCAGTTATCATTACCAAAGGGTTCGTCGTCACTTCGTTTAGTGCACTATTATGAACTGGCTTCTGTTCCTTCACAATACAGTACTATGAATTTGTAGATCTGGACAAGCTACAGATTTTAGAAATATTTGCTGATATTCAAATATTTGTAAGTTCTAACTCACAATCACTGGCCAGTGCACAGTTTTCATAATTCTCCAGATAATCACTCATCAGGTATCTCTTTCATTCTCCTCTGTTTTTGAAGAAGCATGTCCAGTGTCATGGAATGGTTAAAAAAATTGGTTGCTGGGCAAGGTTGTCTATACTTGCCCGCGAGCATAAGTTAGCCATTTGAGGTTGTTCAAACATTAAAAAATGAAATGCAAGAAACTTGCTTTGTTACTTGAACCTTGGTGATCATTGATAATAAGATCTGTCGGGTGGACTGTTTGACCAAGGATAGTGGGGTGACAATGTGATACAGGTCATTCCCACTGAGTACCCATGTCTTTGAATGGTTTGCCAGTGAATTCCAGTCCATCATCAGATATTAGCTAACCCGGGACATCGAATAAACTGAAGATAGTGACACAATGTCAGTGACAATTGTGCTAGTTGTGTTACTATGTTAAAAAATATGAAATTTAAACAAGTAATCCATCACAGAGATGTAATCTTCCCCATGCAGTATGAATTGGTCTGTTGCTACTGTCATCCAAGGAGTGAATGGAACATCTTGCAGTTATAGATGCTCTCTGGAGTTCAAAGCTTTCACATTTCTCACATACTCTCATGATTTGTGGAATATCCTGATTCAGCTGTCACTACATAGATCATGCGCTAGTTGTCTTGTGCATTTAGCACCCATGTATCCTAATATAACAAGGACAAGATGTATTGGTGTAATTGTACTTGTGATCCTTGACATGATATACCAAGTTTATCTCAACAGCCAAAATGAATGAATCTTCTCAGATTCTTGCTTAATCCTATCACACCATACTGGACAATGATCTTTCACAACTCGCGTAGTTGACCATCTTCAGCATTTACTGATTACACATGTTCACACTAGTTCTAGCCAGTGTGCAGTTGAGCAAATTTGAGAATATCTTCAACTTCATAGTCTGGAATATCAACATGTAGATCAAAAGAAATGTCTTGGTCTTTGTGTATATTGGGTAATGTGGTCAGCGTATCAGACATAACCATCCTGCTCCTTGGCTTTTATCTCATTTCAAAAGTACTTTCACAAGTAAACACTGCAAAACTGGCAGTGCACTGGTTAGTACTTTGTGGCATATGATTTCTTATTGCCTATGTTTGTTTCAACTGTGAATTTCTTGCCAAATATGCATGTGTAAAACCACATGATGCTGAATACCAGATTTAATGTCTTACACTCTATATTAGAGTAATTGCTTGTGCAAATAACAGTGTTTTTGTGCCAAAGGTTTGTGGTTTCTTGTCTCGCAAAAGATGTGATAAGGCCCTTTTGCAATGTATGCACTTCAAAAATCATCTCTTTCCTGGGATTGTAGTAATACAGTCGAAGAGTGTGGTGCCGGAAAAACACAGCCGGTCAGGCAGCATCCGAGGAGTAGGACAGCCAATGTTTCACGCATAAGCTGATTCCTGGTGAAGAGCTTATGCTTGAAATGTCGACTCTCCTGCTCCTCAGATGGGGCCTGACCGGCTGTGCATTCCCAGCACCACATTCTGCGACACTGATCTGCAGTCCTCATTTTCTCCTCGTTGTAGTATTGCAGTAAGCAACATTTTACTAACAGAATCTGATGATATAATTAAAGATTTATTGGTTGGGACATCCTTGCTGAGCAAACCTTTCAGCAGATATTCTTTGTCTACAAAACCAGGAATATACAGTGAGAGAAATAAAGAAGTCTGAAGCCACGTCACTGATCCTCTTTATTCTGCACAGTCGGCTTTTGTTGAACATCTTTATATCTCAAATTGGTCAGGATGGAGTCCATGGGTGAGGAAATAGGCCTAAAGAAGTTAAATAGCTGATGTTTACCAGGTACTTTATGCTATCATGATGCTGTCATCAGGAGTTAAAGGTTGCAGCCATGCTCTGCCTTTGTCTTACCCATGGCTACAGATTCATATCTTTGTTGTGCCTCCATCTCACCAAGGAGTTGCACACAAAACAGCTGCTGCTATGCAGCGTCAAAGGAGGAAGAGGATTGTGCTGTTAGTGATTGTAAAAGGTTACTACATGCTTGGAATTCTTTGGATCTTTCCAGTTCTTTCCAGGCTGGATGTGGAGATGTCTCCAACATCTCACAATTCATCATTCACTGGTGTATAGGCGAGTTCACTGATGCTTTCTAGGTAAAGGTGGGGCAAAGGCAGGCATCTGCTTTTCACAGGTAATAGTTGGCAGGTTATCATCTACATTCCCTCTGTTTTTTGCTGAATCTGTGCTGGCTTCTGAAGTCCATACACAATAGAGATTTCCAGAAGTTGAATTCTACGCATCCATACACTGATTGGTAAGTGTGAAGCTTCTGTGCAACTTAGATAAAACATTGGTGAGCACGTGGTTTCACGAGGAATACAAACTCTCCTGCTGGAGACCTGTGACATCATTCTGCACTGAAGAGCAACGAAACAAACTACAGACAGGAGGTGGAAGACCTGGAAAAATGGTGCTCTGAAAACAACCTTGCTCTCAATGCCGGCAAAACCAAGGAACTCAGTATTGACTTTTGGAGGGATGTTACTCAAGTCCCCCTATACATTAACAGCACAGAAGTGGAATAAGTGGAGAGTGTCAAGCTCCTGGGAGTGGTCATCCACAACCAGCTTTCTTGGACTCTTCATGTGGATGCACTGGTTACAAAGGCCCAACAACGTCTCTTCTTCCTCAGGCAGCTGAGGAAATTTGGCATGACGGCAAATACCCTCGTCAACTTTTATAGGTGCACCATTGAGAGCGTTCTGTCTGGATGTATCACTACCTGGTATGGCAGCTGTACCATTCAAGATCGGAGACGGTTACAGAGAGTGGTGAACTCAGCCTGGTCAATCACAAAGGCCAACCTCCCATCTATAGAATCTATCTGCCAGGCCCATTGGCAAGGAAAGGCCGCCAGCATTCTCAAAGATCGACCCCACCCTGGCAATGTTTTTCTACAACCTCTACCATCGGGGAGAAGGTACAGAAGCCTGAACACACGCACCAGCCCGTTTCGTAACAATTTCTACCCTACTGTTGTTAGAATACTGAATGGACTCACAAACTCTTAACATTTGCCTGTACTCATGTTTTTGTTTTTGCTGCTGTTTACCTATTATTTACTTATCTTTGCTACTTAACTCTGTGATCTGCCTGTATTGCTCGCAAGACAAAACTTTTCACTGTGCTTTGGTACATGTGACAATAAATTTAATTCAATTCAATTCAATTGCAATCATTTGCAATGACATGAACAAAAGTGTTGTCTCTGTTCCAAAACACTTATTCAGTCATTGCTTAACATCTAATAGGTATCTATTGAAATCAATGACCATGAAATAAAATCATACCACGTTCCAAGCACATCAGTTGCAAATATTTATTTTCTTTTGAAGCACTGGAAAGTGTTCAACTGAAATCCTTGAAATCAACTGAAGGGAAAGTAAGCTGAAACCAAAGCTTAGTCAGTTCTCCTCCTCACCCATCCACCCAGCATAAAGCCCCTCCCATCTGTCCTCTTTGCCTACACTATAGTGCGAATTTCACAGTAGGATCTTTTATACCCATCTGATGGGAAGATTGTTTCTTGTTTCATCTCATCCAAAAGATTGTGGAGTAGATTTGGCATGAAACAGCATTTGGAAATTTTCCATCCTTTATAAAAACTTTCCATACTCTTTCCATCCTCCAGTGAAGCATCAGCTCGGATCGCAAAGTCCTGGAATGACGTTTGAAGACACAACCTTCTAATTCACAGTCAGGCATGCGACTAATGAAGCAAAACTGAGAGACAGAAATGCTGTTTTCATCTAAGTTTTGCTTGAATAGTTGTACCTTTAAAATATAGTAAATGTATTACGTGATTTTGTGATTTAGTCAACTAAATCAGAAATTTGTAGCCTGTTTTACTTGGCATATGTTGTGAAATTTGTTGTTAGTGTGTAAGAAATTAAACTTGTGAGGGTCTCACAGTTACAAATATGCATGGATTCTGCAACTGATTCAATTTCTATTTGGCTGACTTCTTTGAACTGTGAAGGTGAGGTATTTCAATGCTGGTATATCTCGATGCTTGCTTTGTGGATATCAACATTCTGCATCATTCAAAGAAGGCAAAGTAAAGTATAGTTTATAGTTTATAGTGAAAAACCTGGGAAACCATATAGAAACAAAGTGGAGGATTGTCGACCAGAGAAATATACATTTAAAAGCAATTTATATCACTTGTGATGCCTTAGGTACGATATGGAGGTGGAAAGGAAATAGGTTTCAGGCAGATTATCATCCCATTAAATTAAATGACCTTCCCACTTTCAAATATGCCATAAGAGAAGATACAGAATTCTACCCTATGATTCCAAGGTTTAATTAGCTCTAACAGTAGTTCATGCTTTCTAGCCTAAATTTAGGCATTTTTCTAGTTTTTTACCAATTTCCTACTAAGATTGTTTTGGGAAATTGGGAGAATACCTACAGAATTTCAAAACTTCTGACTGAAAAATACAGATAAACGGTACTCCCTCTGAATTACAGCACTCCATTAAATGATTCTGAAGTGGTTTTTGTGCTGCAGTGGTACATCTGGGCTGGAAAGTCTGGGTTCGAGATTGACCTGCTTTGGAGGTTTAAATATAACGCGTTCAAACAGGTTGATTTGAATTTATTACTTTTTACATTATTCCAGTCTAGAGAAAACATTGTGCGCAGGTTAACAGTAAGTCCTGGACATTCCAAACCAAATAGGTAAATTATTAATAAAGACAATGAATTTTCTTTGTAAAACATGCCACTTACTCTGTCTTAGATTTTTTAATAGTTCCTGGAAGGATAAATATCTATGAAATATGTGACAATGAAGGAATGAATTATAATCCAATTAATAATAGCAGTGTGACAGTTGACCAGCATATGTGCTCCATGGGGATGCTCTGATCTAAGAATGGAGTTTATTGATAGGCTCCATGGCACAAGCTAATTTCAAAATTAAGGACTTGTGATAACAGGGGGTTTAGCAATAACATCAGTTATAGACCACTTCAGAATGACTAAGGTTTTACAAGGTTGCTTGTGTTCATTTTGTGTCAGCTGGGAATAAACTACACTGTGTAGAATCTATTTGGATAAGAACATGAAATAGTCCTTTAGAATGATATTACATGAATTATTATATACTATACTAAAACACACATAAAATTAGACATTTCACATCTTTAAAAAGGTGGAATAACCTACCCTGTTTTCTGTTGATTAGTTGTAGAACCCCTGTTATAATACTGAGAATAATACAGAGCTATTATATGTCACCAATGCTACAAGATTCATGTCACTCTCAGTCCTGGGACTCAGAGTCTCATTTAATTGCATATGAATACTGCATTGTTCAAATATTTCTATTCATAAAGAACCAACAGAAGAGTTAGTTGGACCACTGTTGGTCTTTTAATGCTTGTTTCCTTGTTGATTACATATTACTGTGGCTGGAGCAAAGCTGTAATGATGCTAAACCACTTTCTCCTAAAATGCAATGTTATGTCAAACTTTGCTTCAACTCCTGAGCAAAGTCTTCAAAAGCACTCATTCAAAATTTATCATACAGCAATTCAGACAAAAGCTAAAATTTCAGACTGCTTAAATATAAACACAAAAGTAAATGGTATCGGATACATTTTGTCAAGATGTTTGCTTGTCACCAGTTTCAAAGATGCTTAACTCTCAAAATAATACCATACATACAATAAAAAGCAACCATTTTAATCAATGTGTGAGCGTATGAGAGAGAGCTTGTGTATGAACCCACAAGCTCTCTCTCATACACTCATACATACACACCATACTCATACCCACACATGCACCCTCTCACAGACTTTTACCCCTTTAGACTTACACTCGTGTACATGCACACACTCTCTCATAGGCATTCATATCTTCCCACATACACACACCCACCTACATATCGGTTTGTAGGATGAGTTTGTAATTGCAGAATTATGTTTTATTTTGCTCAAAACTGTATGAATCCATGTAAGATTCTGTAAATCCCTTTTTTAGAAATAGAATCAGTCTGAACATTGAGGCAAGACAGCCTCACGCAGGACACCTCACACTTTCAATGCATTATCTCAGTTGACATGGCACCTATTGCTAAAGTTCACTTGAGAATGTAACTTCAAAAGAAATTCCATGATTTAAGTAAGAAAGAACTGAGACTAAACTGGTCATTCTAAAAGGTGAGCGACTTAGCAAACAGTCCAGGTCTTTCTCAATATATAATTTCAGTTGCATTATATTATTAACTTTTGCTATAAATTCTGTGTCTTATGATCTTATAGTCCACAACCACCTGACAAGGAGCAGTGCTCTGAAAGGTAGTGCTTCAAAATAAACCTATTGGACTATAACCTTTTGTTGTGTGATTTTTAACTTTGTACATCCCAGTCCAACACTGGCACCTCCAAATCAATAGTATTACTATCACTGTATCCCCACTATAAACATCCTTGGGGTTACCATTGACTAGAAACTGAAGTGGACTCACTAAATAAATACCATGGCTACAAGGACAGGTCAGAGACTGGGAATAATGCAATGACTAAATCACCTCCTGACTCCCCATTGCCTATTTACTATCTACAAGATACAAGTCAGGATTGTGATGGAATACTCCCCATCTGGATGAAAGTGACTCCAAACACAATGTCGAAACTTGACACCACCCAGGACAAAGCATCCCACTTGGTTGGCACCACATCCACATCATGCACTCCAGCCAACACTGACACACAGAATAAGCAGTGTGCACTATCTTCAAGATGTAATGCAGAAATTCACCAAATATTCTTAGACAGCATCTTTAAAACTACCACCACCTAGAAGGACTTGGGCAGCAGATACATGAGAACACCAATTCCCCTCTACTCACTATCCTGACCTGGAAATATATTGTTGTTCCTTCAGTGCCATAGAGTCAAAATCATGGAATTCCCTCCCTTAAAGTTATGGGTTTACCTACCTATTGTGGGTGTACGTACAGCACTCAGACTGCAGTCTTTCAGGAACATACCTCACCACCATCTTCTCAAGAGTAATTAGGGATGGGCAATAAATGCTGGCCCAGACAGTGATGCCCATGTCCCATGTCCCATGAGTAAATAAACAAAAAGAATTGCTACAGTTCAGATAAGTGTATGGTATTATCAGGCCTTAGCTGATAAGGGGCCTTTCAGGACGGTGAGGTGAATGGGGTGTGCGCAGATTTTGAGAGACTGAGGAAGTGGATTACAAAGGGGTATGACCTTGTGGGGGGTATATTTCAGATGAGGATGGAATACTCCCAAAGCAGGTCATCATCATGCCTTTGCCAGATATGAAGTTGCGCAATGAAATCTGCTAAGTTACCTACCTGACATCGAAATCTCACTACCATCGGTAATGTGGTGAAGAGGTCGAGGAGAGATAATTACACACACACATACACACACCAAGTTGAATTGGACAGGTAGGTGGATTGATGGAGTGGGGTAGTGTGCAGGCCATGCATGCATCTTACAAGCCACCCAACCTTCAAACCTGCAGGTAGGAGACACTAAAGCTTTCACCATATATGTTCCCGATATCAGTTCCTGGTCTGTGCTTAGTTAACTAACCTGGTAGGGAAAAACCGGGAAACTGCAGGCCTTTAAGTCTAGCATCCGTGAGAGGGAAACTACTGGAAAAGGTTCTGAGGACAGAAATTAATCTCCACTTGGAAAAGTAAGGATTAATCAAGAAAAGCAATCATGGTTTTGTAAGGTAGGGATTATGTCTTGCAAATTTGATTGCATTTTTTCAAGGTGGTGATTAGGTATGCAGGTGCAAGTAATGTAGTTTATGGGAGATTAGAGAAATTTAGGCAAAGTCTCACAAGCAGACTGGTTAAGAAGCAGAGAGCCCATGGGATCCAGAGCAAGTTGGTAAATTGGATTCAAAACTTGGCTTAGTGGCAAGAATCAGAGGATAATGGTGTTTTTGTGACTGGAAGCCTGTGCCTCGTGGTATATCACAGAATTTGGTGCTGGGTCCCTTGCTCGGACCCTCGGAAGTGCGAAGGATCGAAGGGACCTTGATGTGCATGCTCACAGGTCCTTGAAGGCAGCAGGACACATAAGTAAGGTAATTAATAAAGCATATGGATATTTGTCTATTACATACCAGAGCCATGAGTTATTCTGGAGCTCTATATAATGTTAGATCACAGCTGGAGTATTATGTGCAGTTATATATGGTCACTGCACTATAGGAAGGATGTGATCATATTAGAGAGATTGCAGAAGAGATTCATTGGGATGTTACCTGGACTGGAATAATTCAGCAATGAAGGGAGACTAGATAGGTTGGCGTTGTTTTCCTTAGAGTAGAGAAGGCTGAGAGGGGGGCCAGATTGAGGTGTTAAAAGGTCTAAGGGACCGTAGACAGTGTAAATGGAGACAAATCTTCTGCCTTAGGACAGGGTCAGTGACCAAGGAGCATAGTTTTAAGACCAGCAGCAGGAGGTTTCGTGGGAATTTGAAGGAAACATTTTTTACTCAGGTGGTTGTGGATACCTGAAACCCATGCCTGTAAGGCTGGTAGAGTTGGGAACTCTCAGGAAATATTGATGCCATGGTAAGATGTACAAATACTAAAATCCAGGAAATATGTAGCAAAAACATCATGGTTTTAATAGGACATTTAAATTTTCACCAAGGCTAGGCAAAGCAGATGATCATGAATAGTAAAAACAATGAATTTCTACATTACTATCTGGACAGTTACCTGAAACAACACACTGTAAGACTGACAGGTGAACAGGACATACAAGCTTTAGTTTGTTATTAGGTTTTGAGTGTGTCTGGCAAAGCCAATAATCATTGCCCACTGATGTACCTAAGGGTTTCTGAACTATTTTGATGAGCACTTGAAATGCCATAGCACGCAAGGCCATGAGCTCAGTGCTGGAACATGGGCTTAGTATAGATGGATGTTAAATGACTGGTATAGAGAAAAGTGCCCATATTTTGCAGTGTGAAAATTCTATGGCTTTAACATATTCAAGTGCAAATAAATATGGGCAATGAATACTGGCCTTGCCAGACACACAAAAACCTGATGATTGATAACAATAACTAAAGTTTATATGTCCTGTTCACCTGTCAGTCTTACAGTGTGTTATTTCAGGTAACTGTCCAGACTGTAATGCAGAAATTCATTGCTTTTACTATTTATGATCATCTGCCTCTCCCAGCCTTGGTGAAAATTTAAATGTCCTATTAAAACCATGATGTTTTTGCTACATAGTTCCTGGATTTTAATATTTGTACATCTTACCACACCATCATTATTTTCAGGAGGTCAGTAAACAGCTTGTATCGAAGTATTGCATTATTTATTGTTCCATCACACTGTCCATAGTGTTTCCTCTGCATGACCAACGTTACTGAAATCTTTCCTACTGACTCCCGCAATTGTAATGTACATTTATTAATGTCATTATTTCCCTCATTTTCAAATTACCCTGTCCTTTCCAAAGTGTTACCAGCTTACTTAGCTCCTACCCTGCCAGGTTGTAGGCAGGTCTTAGCAATAGATACTGGGATCATTGCCTTTGAGTTGAATTTGTAATTCTAACTTACTTGTTCTAATTCTTCTGTAATGTGAACTGGTATGACAAGCTCCCATCCCAGGGAGGGCCCTCACTGTGGGCATGTGTCCAACTGACCTTTTACTCAAACGTCTGATTTATTTGTGAATTCTCCCATTTTTGCAAGGGTATTGCAAAGGCAATGCAGAGAAGCCCAAATCACTTTTTAATTTGTGGACTGGCAGCTCAGAGATACCAGGCAATTATTATAGTCATCAGTGATCAGTGATCCATTTTGTAACGGTAATAAGTTACATTAAACTCCTGTCACTGAGCAAGCTTTCCCTGTGATCTTTCCCCCACTCTGCATCTGATATTGACACTTATAATAGGAAAACAGATCTGAAGTATTTCCAAAGACTCACAAACTGGGAATCAGTTAGACGAACCTTGAGGTGAGCATCAGTTTTCGAGAGTTCTGTGTTTCGTGAGGCAAGCCTCCTTCAGCTTCTTCATTCCAAAGGTGAAAATAAAAAAGCACAGTCCTATAGCAGTAATGTCAGAGGTATCTTCACTATTGTAGCATTAACCCATATTAGTGTCTGCACAGGCTGCATAACACCACACACCTTCCACTATGCTACTGGTGTCATTGGTCCGATAGAGTAAACGAGGAAATATTGATTTAGCTACACTTTATATTTCACTCTCTATTTCTTTTTCCATTGAATTTAGCTGAAGTGGACAGATCAAGAAAGACATCATCGCATTACTTAAAGAAGATGTGGAGTTCTGGTGGCCTGGCCAACATTCCTCTCAGCCAGTAACAGCTTGGGTCAGATTCTTACACAGAGTGCCTGTCTGGCCCTACTCTCTTTTTTAAAGGAAGGATCTCTGTATTTCTGAAAGGGGCTACCACTCTGGGCTCCCTCAGAAATGTGGAGCCATACTGCCATTTTGACAGGTCTTTCATAGTGTGGATCTGTCAGAGGAATGTCAGCTGCATTCTGAAATTTAAAGATCAAGATGGCCACTTTGACAGCTGTTGCCAAAGAGTAAGTGTATAAGGCAAATGTGTAGGGGGTGGGTGGCAAGTGTACTAGGCGAGTTGGGGGTTTAAGGTGCCAGGTAGGGAGCACACCAGAATGCCAGGTAATTAGGGTGACAACTGGGGAGGGAAGTTGCCAGATACTAGATGGGTAGAGGTAGGCTGCCAGGTGGGTAGTGTGCCAGTTACAAATGGTGCCAAATGGAGCGGGAATACGATACAAGCTGGGTAAGAAGCTAGGGGTGTGTGGGTCAGATTGTCAGTTGGGTAAGCTGCCAAGTGGACATGATGTTTTGTGTGTGGGGACGAGAGCTGTCAGATCTGGGGTTTCAGATCCCACAGTGGAGGGGAAGGTCAGGTCAGGTCAGGTCCAATAGGAGGGATTTCAGGTGTGATCAGGGCATGGCCATCAGTTCCTTGGGGAAATCTACAGTCAGAATCTAGGGGTTTTGGGAGTTTTAGTTGAGGACCATAGCAGAAAGGTATGAGGTCAGTTTAATAGTTACTCAGCATTTGACTATGTATTTAACTTTTCCAGTGGTAAATGACCATTGTTCATCGCATTCATTGGCACTTTACCAGATTCTGGAAATCTGAAACAAAAGCAGAATATTCTGAAAATACTCAGTAGATCCAGCAGCAACTATAGAGATAGTCAGAGTTAATTGGCCAGATTTAATGGTCCACTAGAATCCTCACCACATTGTCTCCCTACTGTGGCTAACAGCTTGAAGTGAGCCCATCCCCCACTCAGGCACCACAGGGCTCTGATGCATGGTGGGACATTAATTGGTTTAAAGTGGGTGTTTTGCCATTGTTCGTGGCTACACTGAGACCACAACAGCTCCAAGTGTTGAGCAGTGGATTTAGAGCAGCACTGGATACAGTGGTGAAGACAGAATTGTATCTCTAAGACCAGACTAGAAAGTGCAAGAGACAAGGAGTCTGGGCGTGGGATGGAAAGGCTAGAGACATTTAGTCATTTCAACATGGGATCTGAACTTTTCTCATGACCCTTACTGATCACTTCCTTGTTCATGCCTGTAGCTTCTCGAAATCGAGATGGTATTACCCAAGCCCCTTTAGTCTTCCCAATACGTTCTTCAATTGAGGAATTCCAGTCTGAGCCTTTTTTTTTCTTGATGTAACTTCTTGAGAGATGTCAGCAGCAAGTGGGTAGTGAATATTGGTGGAGTGGGCGTAATGACATGGGGGGATGCCCACCGATATACCGAAGGGAGACATTTGTTCTTGCCTGCCATCTGGCCGCAGAGTAAAAGCTACACTGGACACTTGGCATGGGTCTTAAATGCCAGTGGTGGTGGGATAAGGCCCTTTAGTGTCCTCTTCAGGACTACCCAATTGAAGGTCATCTGGTTGACCCACAGGCTGGTCCCCTGCTGCTGGTGGGGGCAGGGGCAGGTTGCTAGGCAATTTGCAAGTCCTGCACACGCCATGACATTTTACAAGCCCCCTCTCACCTGCAAAATCAAAAAAGTCACACAATCGATAATCCAGGTTCATCAAGTTTGCCAAAAGCTTCATGTGGTTCTTTATTGAAAATAATAATTTATCAAGCTGATAAGTAGAGTTAACCAGATTTCACTAATCAAGGATACATTTTAAGTTCTGTGTATTTTTTTTTGTGTAGGATCTATTTGCATCAAAGTATTTCCTTCAGGCTTCTTAAATAATGCATTTTAGCTGAGCAGACAAGATCAGCATTGCACGTTTCTATTTAATTATCTGCACAAATTGCTTCAGACAAACAATTCTGATTTTAAATTCAGCCAGAAACAGGAATCAAAGCAAAAGAGATCATGCAGAGCCAAGTGGCAAATGTTATCTGAAACTTGAAGTGATCCAAATGAGCCCTTCTGGAAATGTTTGTAATCTGAATTTTGCCTAAGTCAAATTCAGTACCATCTGTCCTTTATTCTCTTAAATGGCAACACAAGTGTGCCAAAGGACAACATGTTCCTCTGCTCCCAGGCAGCTCTCTTTTTAACTGCTTTGAAAAAGTGGCCTGTTTGTATATGTTGTTGATAGTACAGAATGAGCAGAAAATGAGAAATAAATATTAGACATCACATTTGAAAAAGGGGAGTGTTCCTATTTAGTAGAGATTATTGCAGCTCTCTCACAGTGATTGCAATGTCCTGAATAATCGTTTTCATGATCTTTGTGATACTAGATGTGAAACTTCACTCTAAGGGTGCTTGCGTCAGAAATAGGATCTTTAGGGAGATGGGTCATTTGAGATTTTGACATAGAGATAATTGAGAGATCAACAGTGGGTGAAATCTGAAGGCACCTTTTCCTCCTCTTCATACATTATCACTCTCATTCTTTTAGGGCCTCGAGTGCCACAAAATATTCTAACCCACTATTAGCTCTATGGTCTATGGTTTACACCCCTCAGCTAGCAGGTTTGAAAGCAAAGGGCACACAACATCCAGTGGGTGATCTTCCCATTGCCAGCTTGCCCACCCCTGCCAAATTTACTGATAGCAATAATATGGGTCTGATCCTAACATCACCAACATTTAACTGGCAGTTTGAAAGGCCACTCCACTGACCCAGCCCAGCAGGTTTCCTTCAACAGGTCAATGGCACAAAATGGTGTTGGCAATTTGCTTTCTTTCCTTACAGGCTCAATGAAGGGGTCCGTTCAGAGGTGTTCCCTACTACAGGTTCCTTCCTCACATGGCCTCACAAACTCTGGTTCACCACGTCCCCTTACACCTACCCATTCAGGTTAGCACCCAAACACCTCCATATAGTTGTGATCCAGAGCAGCTTGCCACTGTGAGAAACAGAACTCACTCACAAATCCGCCTGAGACAAAGCCTTGGAAACAAGAACAATTTATTACGGCCTTGCAAGTACCGCACGCCTCTGCAATCAAGCAAAAATGTGCGCAAAAACAAAGCATGTAAGCATTCTTATTCAGTTTGCAAGTTGAGTAATCACGCCTCCCTTTTCCCATCCTATCATAAGCCGATTACCTCACTTGTTTTTCTCTAATTTTCCTTATCTGACTACCCTGCTGTCCTTGTCCTTGTCTGTTACAGCCTGTCTGTTATTTTATCCAGTTCCCCTTATCAAACTATAAGCTTATTGTGAAATGCCCCTACTGCTTCTTTTGTGGTCAGCTACAACACTTTAAAGTTATTTCTTAGTTTAAAACTATTTCTTAAACAAAAACCTCTATATTTGTTAAAATCTTAGCCTTAAGTATGCTGCAAGAATCCTGTGACCGTTTGTGTAATGTTCCCCTTCCCCTCCCCCCACAACACCCCCTCACCCATCTGCAAAAACAACATCTCTAACCACCACCACCTGCAGAAACTACATTTCTAATCTTCCACACCACCTTGTGCTCTGTGTGCAATAGCGGTGATGGCCCACCACTCCTAATATTGCTAACAATACTGCAGAGCTGAGAGCCTTTTAACACTGGACCTTCTGTCCCAGAAGGGTGGATGTCCCAGCTCTAGTCTATTAACAGCCATTCTTCCCTTACACAGTCCTCAACTTACCCTACCTTTTGACTATGAGTGCCAGGACCTCAGCACCCAATGCAATCTGGGCCTTTTTTTTCTGTGAATGTGTAAAATGCACATTATATGCACATGATCTTCTGCTACTGCAACCACATCTACTGTTCAACTACAACCAAGCATCGCCCAGAACCCTGTCAATCATGCTCAAAGAAGCAAGGAAAATCCAAAATGCAACTTATATTTCCATAGTGACTCTAATGTAGGAGAACACTGCTGGATTGTAAAATCCTGTTGTTGATTCGAGTGGTTTCTTGCTGGATGTAATTATTGTCTGTCCTTCATGTATCAGAACTTTCCAACAAGCACCAAGACATGGCTTGGCTGGTGGTGAGAAAGGCTCTGCCTGTGAGATCCTTTATGCACGCCCGGACTCTCAGCCGCACCGCACGCTGCCCTCGAAGTGGCTGTGGAGGGGACGAGACTGTCACACACCTCCTTCTGGAATGTGCCTATGCAAAGGAAGTGTGGAGAGGAATGCAGTGGTGTTTGTCGAGGTTCGACCCGAGCAGCTCTGTGATGTGGGACTCTGTGCTGTTCGGTCTGTTTCCCGGGACGCACACCGAGCCGAACATGTGCCTGAAGGATCATCAACTCGGTAAAAGAAGCTCTTTAGTCTGTTCGAAACCTGTTGATCTTCCAGCTGAAGGAGCTGACCCTGATTGAGTGTTGCGGACTGGCACATTCCAAGGTCCAGGACTACGTGTTGAGGGACGCACTGAAGCTTGGAGCAGCTGCCGCCAAGGCGCGGTGGGGAAAGACCATCGTGTAACATCTGCCTGCCTAAGAAGAACAGGGGGCCCACTCAGTAAGTGGGCTCCGCTGAAGCCTCCTCTAAATATATGGATGGTAAATGTACAGACCCATAAATACGAATGATTAATTCCGATCTCTGTATGTAAAGAAATGGAATGTATACGTATGTATGGCACCACCAATTGTACAGATCATCAAAATATTTTATGAATAAAATATATTTTTGAAATTAAAAAAATGTTATTTGCAATTTGGCAACCCAAACCTGGATGTTGTTTAGGTCCTGCTCCTTATGAGCACAAGCTGTTTCATTAACTGAGGAATTGTAAATGGAATTGCACAGTCATCAACGAACATTCTTACTTCTGAATGGTAGAAGGCAATTCTTTAATGAAGCAGCTGAAGATAAATGGACCAAGTTGTTGCCCTGAAAACATTCCAGATTGATGTCCTGGAGGCTGTAATATTGGCCTTCAATAACCACAACATTTTCCTTTGTGTCCAGTACAACTCCATTTTGGAGATCCTCCTCTTGACTTATATTTGGATGCCTCTACCATAAAAATAAATATGAAATTCTATTTTCACAAGTCTAACATTTGCTTTTGTCTTTAAAGTATCCACATTTCTGTTTACCACTCATTTTTCATAATATACTTATAATAATTTTTGACATTAGATTTGATATCCCTTGAAAAGCACTTTAAATATTGACTATTTGTATTTGACGTTTTTATATCTCTCTACAACCATAGTTCCCCAAGCCCATTAAATTTCCATGCCATGCAGTTGTGTTATCCTTCTGCCAGGAGAAAGTGAGGTCTGCAGATGCTGGAGATCAGAGATGGAAATGTGTTGCTGGAAAAGCGCAGCAGGTCAGGCAGCATCTAGGGAACAGGAGAATCGACGTTTCGGGAACCTGAAGAAGGGCTAATGCCCGAAACGTCGATTCTCCTGTTCCCTAGATGCTGCCTGACCTGCTGCGCTTTTCCAGCAACACATTTCCATCTCATTATCCTTCTGCCACTTAACTGCATTCATTCATTGATCTCGATGCTTAAATACACAAGTGGAGTTTATACCTTTTGGAAGTATACTTTAAATATGTGGTTCAGTGGGTAGCACTGCTGCCTCACAGCACCAGGATCCCAGGTTCAATTCCAGCCTTGGGTGACTTATCTGTGTGGAGTTTGCACATTTTCTCTGTGTGGTTTCCTCCCAAAGATATGCAGGTCAGGTGAATTGGCCATGCTAAATTGCCCATAGTGTTTGGTGCCTTAGTCAGAGAGAAATGGGTCTGGATGGGTTTCTCTTCAGAGGGTCGGTGTGGACTTGTTGGGCTGAAGGGCCTGTTTCCACACTGTATCTAATCTAGTATTTGTAAGTTTACTTATTAACAATTCAGCTCTCTTAGCTAATTAATTTCTCAACCCTTCAAAAGGTTATCTAACCTTAGTTAAATTCTGACTTGCAGTTTGTTTCTTCGGTCTCAATATCAAATTCAATCACATTGTGGTCACTATTTAAAATAATATGATGATTTTCTTTTGTATCTATTTGTGGTATGCTGGCAAGCAAATTGTAACATTTAAGCATAGAATGTTTTGCTTAGTTACTCTGGTTGTTGATGCCCAGGGAGTTATTTTTTAACAAATCACTCAAAACAGTTTGAGGATCACTTGCAGTTGTAGTCTATGTTGGTGCAATGGTTGTTTCCCTGCTGCTGGATTAATCATTCCCTGATTCAAGTCTGACCTACACCAAGGACGTATAACAATGTCTCTGAACAGGTTGATTAGAAAATATCTTAGTTTTAGTTACTGTCAAAGAGAAAGGCTGCCACTGGACTGAAAAGAGTCATAGAGATGTACAGCATGGAAACAGACCCTTCGGACCAACCCGTCCATGCCGACCAAATATCCCAACCCAATCTAGTCCCACCTGCCAGCACCCGGCCCATATCCCTCCAAACCCTTCCTATTCATATACCCATCCAAATGCCTCTTAAATGTTGCAATTGTACC
>NC_057732.1:26303266-26340395 GCF_004010195.1 Chiloscyllium plagiosum
CATCTTTCCGATAGGAAAGAGACCACAATTGCACACAATATTCCAACAGTGGCCTAACCAATGTCCTGTACAGCTGCAACATGCCCGCCCAATTCCGGTACTCAATACACTGACCAAAAAAGGAAAGCATACCAAACGCCTTCTTCACTTTCCTATCTACCTGCGTCTCCACATTCAAAAAGCTATGAACCTGCACTCCAAGGTCTCTTTGTTCAGCAACACTCCTTAGGACCTTACCATTAAGTATATAAGTCCTGCTAAGATTTGCTTTCCCAAAATGCAGCACCTCGCAATTGTCTGAATTAAACTCCATCTGTCACTTCTCAGCCCATTGGCCCATCTGGTCCAGATCCAGTTGTAATCTGAGGTAACCCTCTTCGCTGTCCACTACACCTCCAATTTTGGTGTAATCTGCCAACTTACTAACTGTACCTCTTATGCTCGCATCCAAATCATTTATGTAAATGACAAAATATAAAGGACCCAGCACCGACCCTTGTGGCACTCCACTGTTCACAGGCCTCCAGTCTGAAAATCAACCCTCCACCACCACCCTCTGTCCTCTACCTTTGAGCCAGTTCTGTATCCAAATGGCTAGTTCTCCCTGTATTCCTTGAGATCTAACCTTGCTAATCAGTCTCCCATGGGGAACCTTAATCTCTCTCACTCTATCCCTCTCTCTCTCTATTCCTGTATGAAACATCTGTAACCAAAACTAAGCAGTTGATTTCATGGATCTCCTGAAATCTTCATTGCTACAAATCAAGAATTCTTAAGAGAAACTTCCAAATCAATTCTCCTGTCTCCAAAGGAACAAGAGAATCACTCTCATCATATCTTAGGATATTTAAAAAAAACATTTAAAAGACATCTGGATGGGTACATGAATAGGAAGGGTTTAAAGGGATATGGGACAAATGCTGGCAAATGGGACTAGACTTATCTAGGATATCTGGTCAGCATGGACGAGTTGGACCAAAGGGCCTTTTTCCACGCTGTACATCTCAATGACTCTGAGATGCGACCGTTTCAGTGAGAAATTCCAGCACAAGCAGTTATAGTAGGCAAAAGTAGCTGTGCAGGTGGAAACAAGCCTCTGGAGAAGCTATGAATAATTTTCTTTCCTGGCTTTAAATGCTCCTTGGCCAAGTTTTAAAACTTAATCTTCTGCAGGCTCTTACTGTCTCTTTTGTATATTTGATGGTATGTGTATGTTATTTTTGCATTAATGGATAAGTAGATACATTTTGTTCATTTAAAACCTTTTGATAATAATTTCTGCATCTTTGCTTGGGTAAGTTTTACTCAAATAAAATTTTTTACCTGTTAATTTAAATAACCTAGCTGTTTTAGTTCTCACCATGTTGTACAGAGTGAAGTGTTTATTTATTAAATTGGCAGCTTCCTTTTAAATTCAAGCACTATTTTCGCCAACTGAAGCATGGAGTGAAGAGAAGAGTCAGTTCATTCCTCCTGGCTTGGTTATCGTTATTCTTTGATTTTTTTTTAACATGTCTGGTTTATTATTCACTAATACATCTTTTTTCTGTTTGCTGAATGATCATCTGTCAAAGCAACGGGAGAATCCAACACCAATAAATCTCATTAAAAACCAAAAGAACTGAGAATGTTGGAAATCAGAAATAAAAACAGAATTTTGCTGGAGAAGCTCAGTAGGTCTGGCAGCATCTGTGAAGCAAAATCAGAGTTAATCCTGTTCTGAGGAAGGGTTACTGCACCTGAAACATTAACTCTGATTTCTCTGCACAGATACTGTCAGACCTGCTGAGTTTTTCCAACAATAAATCTTGCATGATCTATTCCTCTTGGTTCTACAACTTCTTTTTCAAAGAAACTTCTCTGAATATTCATTCAAACACAGCATATTATTTGCAAGGTGTTGGTATTGATTTATCAGAAGCACCCATGTGTCTGGACTAGAAAGTTGTGTCTTCAAGTCATACTCTGAAGACTTGATGCAATTGTGCCGATGTTGCAGCAAAATACTGATATTGTTGCACTGTCTTTGGGATGAGATATTAAACTCAAACACCATCTGCCATCTCAGGTGAATGCAAAGTACTTTGTTGTGCTATTTGAAGAACAGGAGTCTGCTGTCTAATGTCCTGGCTAACCTTTAGGCCTCAATAAGCATCACTGAAGCCAGCACAAAAGCAAAATATTGGAAATCGAAGAAATTTGAAGTAAAAATAGAACTTTCCCAGATCCTGCTTCCTGAAAAGATTCTATTTCCATTCAGCTATCTTCTCTATTTCCAGCACGGTGGCTCAGTGGTTAACACTGTTGCCTCACAGCACCAGGGACCCAGGTTCAATGCCAGCCTTGGGTAAATGTCTGTGTGGTTTTTGTACATTCTCCCCACGTCTGTGTGGGTTTCCTCCCACAGTCCAAAGATGTGCAGGTGAGGTGGATTGGCCATGCTAAATTGCCCGTGGTGTCCAGTGATGTGCAGACTAGGTGGATTAGCCATTGAAACACAGGCTTACACGGATAGGGTAAGTGGGTGAGTCTGGGTGGGATGCTCTTTGGAGGATCAGTGTGGACTCAATAGGTCGAATGGTCTGTTTTCACATTGTAGATTCCATATCTGGACTGTTGATGCAACCTTCCATAACAGCATGCCTGCTCTGTCTTCCTTTTCATTTAACTGAAGATGTGCTGTTTAACTGAGCAGTTGCTTGTTTCCGTCCTATTTTCTGCACCCCACTTGCTATCTCTGCTTTCTTCCAAAATCATGATAGGGTTTCCTTGCAATTACCTTCCATCCCACCAACTTCCCCTTTTGTCTTAAACCCTATGGAATTTCTAACTTTTCCCACTTCTAAGCAAACCTTATTGACCTTAAATATTAACTATTGTCTCTCTTTCTATGCCAGACCTACTGAGCATTTCCAGCACTTTCTCTTTTTTATTTCACAAACACAAATTGCTTTGTCGTTATCTCATGGTTGTTTATGCAAATGTTTCCCTAACTTACAAGAATTACTAACTTCAAAAGTACTTACTGAGTTCTGAAGAACAGTCACATTGGACCTAAAACATTAACTGTTGCTCTCTCCCCAGATGTTACAAGACTCACTGAGTTTCTCCAGCATTTTCTGTTTTTATTTCAAAAGGCTGTAAAATGCTTTGGGTTTTATTGTGGTCAAGAAAGGTTCTATATATGTTCAGATCCTGCTTCATTAGTTGAGCAATTCTGATTCCTTTATATGGCTAAGTAAATTGCCACTACTTAGTCATAAAGGTGCTATAGCAAGGTACTGACACTCGTGCAACTGAATCCCAATAAGGACTTATACCTTTCAGAAGAGCAAGCAACAGTCTGAGAAAGGAGAGTCAATTTGCCTTTGTGGTTCCTCAATTCCACCCACACAGACTCCACATCATCCGACGCTATGTCATTCAATACCATAGATTTAAGTACTTATACCTTTCAGAAGAGCAAGCAACAGTCTGAGAAAGGAGAGTCAAATGTTTTGGGTAAACAGGAAATGGGAAGATCTGCTTTGAAATGACTTGAGATTCTCAAGATATAAAACATTATGAGTATCAGATTGAAAATCAAATCTCACTCAGGTTATTATTTGTAATGGGAAATATTTGATCAGGTGTACTTTCTTTATCAGAATTGATTTTAAAGATGGGTGATCTAAAAATGTAAGCCAAAAGTTGTTAAACCTTATCCAATTTTCTACAACGTTATAGTTCTTTAACAAATAGAAAGATATATCAATAAGCTAATATAACCATAAAAATGAAGGGATATCCTAGCAACTTTCTGTATTGATTCCAAAAACGGCAATGCCCATCAAAATCAGTCAAATGTGATTTTTTTTTCATTGTTTGAAAACATTCCTGACTAAATTTCAATGATTCGGAGCAATGATCCAAGCCTGACTGAAGTGAAGAGCTTTAAGAAGAGAGTCAGAGATGCCAGAAGTTCAAGGAAGGAATTTGAGAGAATGTGATCTAAGTTGTTGGAGGTCAATAGTAATATTTGTAAAGTTAAAGAGTTGGAAATTGAGGTTTTGAGGAGAATAGTTATAGATCTGTAGGAGATTAAAGAGATTGAGACGGGTGAGGCCATGGACAATGAGAAATTTAAATTTGAGGTTAATGGGAAAAGGAAACTAATCTAGGTCAATGAGCCAAGAGGAATCCAGTCTTACCGCACAATATTGGCAGTAGATTTTTGGATGTGTTTGTAGAAGAAAAAAGTGGTTGAGCTTTTCTGAAATATCCAAGAAAGCGTGCAAGAAAGTTTAAACACATTATCAAATATAAACTAGTCCCTTTCATGACTATCTCTAATTGTTTCAGGACTTTCCCTTTACACTTCAGATTTAAAATTCTCATTGTCCATGGCTTTAGCTATCCCAATCTCACCAATCTCCTATGGACCTATAACTACCCTCCTCAAAACCTTCACTTTCAACATTTTAACCACACTATTGACCTCCATATTTCCAACAACTTAGACCCATTCTCTCAAATTCCTTCTTTTAATTTCTGGCCTCTCCAATTCCCTTCTTAAAGCTCTTCACTTTGGTTAAGCTTTGATCATTGCTCCCAATTGTTCATATTTTAGTCAGGAATGTTTTCTTTGAGCTGTTTTCAAACAATGAACAAATGATCTAATTTGACTGATTTTCCTGGACATTGTCATTTTTGGAAATAGTACAGAAAGCTGCTGGGATATTTCTTAATTTTTTATGAATATATTAGCTCATCGACATATGTTTCTATTTGTTAATGAACTGTAAGGTTGTGGAAAATTAGACAATGCATCTGGAAAAAGATAAAAACAGGAAATCCAATGAAAAGACCTTAGTTAAACCACAATTGTAGCACATAGGCCTATAATGCAACCTTGAATAATTAAATGGCAATATTTTGAATATTGTCTTATACATTTACTTTCAGCATTGGAAAGATTTTAGTGAGCTTTGAAAAACTGTAAGTGTCAAACTACATTAATATATTGCATAATCTTTTAAATTAGTTCCTTTTGTGAGACATCTGTAAACAATTATAATGCCCATCATTTATCGCCAACAAAATACAGACATTTTTAGGTTATTTTGGTTTTTATATCTTCAATTCTTTTTTTTTTCAACACCGTTCCAATTTTTGTTTTACTTCTATCTAGGCAAAGTAATAAATGGATTCTTATGAGGATTATGACAACTTCCTGGGAAATGATCATTGAATGATGCAATTTCCTGTTCACTAATCAGTTGGATACTTTTGGATGAGAAGTTCTTTTTAATGAATGTTGTCTTCATTTAGTGTAGAGTTCCAGAAGGCCTCATAAGTACCATCATTAACCTCCAGATAAGTATGTATTGGAATTGATTTCACTTGACAAGTAGTTTGGATTATTTTATTTTATCTCAATTTGATTTGTATAATAAAGTTCTATTTTATTGTTACAACAAAATCTGCAACATTGAATTTTTTTAGTGAGGGACCACCTTGTTAAAACCAAAAGCAAAAACTAAATATGATCTATCCAACTAAATTTCAGTCTGGGACCTGACTTGTTCAATAATAACATTAACTGGCACCATAACACTGTGTTATAGCATCAATTATGAATGTATTGTTGCCCAAGTCAAAAAATATCACCAGTTGAACTAAAAATAAATACACCCATGAATGAAAAGAGGCTCAGTGAAAATCTCTCTGGATCAGCAGATTGTTTAAGAGGGTCAAACACATTTTATTTGTATGATTGAGAATTGAATCATGATGCATTGAACCCGGAAGAAAGTGAGGACCGCAGATGCTGGCGATCAGAGTCAAGAGTGTGGTGCTGGGAAAGCACAACAGGTCAGGCAGCATCCAAGGAGGAGGATAATCAACATTTTGGGTGCAACGGATGCAGTAAATGACATTGGTAGAGATACAGGTAAATTTCTGTTGGATATGGAAGGATCCTCTGGGGCCTTGGACGGTGGTGAGGGGAGTGGTGTGGGTGCAGGGTTTGTACTTCCTATGGTGGCCGGGAAAGGTGCCAGGACTGTAGTATTGGTTGGTGGGGGAGGCATGGATCTGATGAGGGAGTCGTGGAGAGAATGGTCAATGAGGTTGGAGGCTGATTGACAACCTCATTGTCTGTGAACTCTGGTGTACCGCCCGATTCTACCTCCTACCAAAGATTCACAAACCTGACTTCCCCGGTCGACCCATTGTCTCAGCCTGTTCCTGTCTCACTGAACTCATCTCTGCATACCTTGACATTGTCCTGTCCCCCTTAGTCCAGGAACTTCCCACCTACATTCAGGACACCATCCACCTCCTTCACCTCCTCCAAGATTTTCATTTCCCAGCCCCCAGTGTCTCATCTTCATCATGGACATCCAATCCCTGTACACAGTGATCCACTATGATGAAGGTCTCCAAGTCCTCTGTTTCTTCCTCTCACGCTGTTCCAACCAGTACCCTTCCACCGACACCCTCATCCACCTGGCTGAACCGGTTCTCACCCTGAATGAATTCTCCTTTCAATCCTCCCATTTCCTCCAAAGTAAAGGGTTAGCCATGGGCACCCGCATGGGACCCAGCTATGCCTGCCTGTTATACAGTCCATTTTCCGCAGTCACATCGGCATTACCCCCCACCTGTTCCTCTACATCAATAACTGTATTGGCGTTATCTTGTGTTCCATGAGGAGGTTGAACAGTTCATCAACTTCACCAACACCTTCCACCCCAACCTCAAATTCACCTGAACCATCTCAGACACCTCTCTCTCCTTCCTGGACCTCTATCTCCGGTGACCGACTAACCATAGACATCTACTACAAGCCCACCGACTCCCACAGATACCTATACCACACATCTTTCCACTCTATTTCCTGTAAAAACACCATCCCTTATTTCCAATTCCTCCGCCTCCACCACATCTGATCCCAGGCATGACCAATTCCACCTTAGAAAATCACAAATGGCCTCCTTCTTCCAAGATCGCAATTTCCCTTCCCATGTGGTTGACATTGCCCACCATCACATCGCCTCCATTTCCTGCACCACCACCTTTGAACCCCACCCCTCCCAACGCAACAAGAGCAGAACACCCCTCGTCCTCACCTTCCACCCCACCAACCTCCGTAAACATTGCATCATCCTCCGCCACTTCCACCACCTACAAACAGGTGCCACCATGAGGGATATATTTCCCTCCCCACTACTATCAGGGTTCCAAAAAGACCATTCCCTCCTCAACTCCCTTGTTAGGTCCACACCCCCCACCAGTCCACACCCCACTCCTGGCACCTTTCCCTGCCACTGCAGGAAGTGCAAAACCTGTGGCCACACCACTCCCTTCACCTCCATCCAAGCCCCAAAGGATCCTTCCACATCCAACAGAAATTTACCTGTACCTTTACCAATGTCATCTACTGCATCCATTGCACCTGATGTGGTCTCCTCCACATCAGGGAGACAGGATGCCTTCTTGCGGATCATTTCAGAGAACATATCTGGGACACCCACACCCACCAACCCCACCGCTCTGTGACTGAACACTTCAACTTCCCTCCTGCTCCATCAAGGACGTGTGGGTCCTGGGCCTCCTCCACTGCCAAACCATTACCACCTGACGCCTGGAGGAAGAAAGTCTCATATTCTGTCTTGGGATCCTGCAACCACATGGATAAATGTGGATTTCAGCAGCTTCCTAATTTCCCCTCCCCCCACATTATCCCAGTCCCAAGCCTGCAACCCAGCACCGCTCCCCTGACCTGTCCATCACCTTTCCCATCTAACTGCTCCACCTCCTCACCCCCCGACTTATCACCTTCTCCCTCACCTTCACCTACTATCGCTTTCTTAGCTACCTTCAGAATCAAAATCCCTACAGTGTGGAAACAGGGCACTTCAGTCCAACAAGTCCACACTAACCCTCCGAAGAGTAACCCAGCCAGACTAATTCCCCTACCCTAAATTTACCCCTGATTAATACACCTAACCTACATATCCCTAAACACTATGGGCAATTTAGCATTCCCAATTCACCTAACCTGCACATCTTTGGAGAGAAAACCGGAGCATCCTGAGGAAACCGATGCAGACACTGGGAGGACATGCAACCTCCGCACAGAGAGTGCCCGAGGCTGGAATCGAACCTGGGTCCCTGCCATAGTGAGGCAGCAGTGCTAACCACTGAGCCACCGCGCCACCCCAACCCCACCACCCCTCCCATTCATCTCTCAGTCCCAGGCCACGAGCCTCATTCCTGATGAAGAGTTTATGCCTGAAATGTCAATTCTCCTGCTTCTCGGATGCTGCCTGCCCTGCTGTGCTTTTCCAGCACCATATTCTCAGCATTAAAGCTGTAGCCGAGTACTTTAGTGTCACAAGTACTGGTGCACCAAACTGTAATAAAAATAGAAGCTTCTGGAAATTTTCTTTTATTCTGTGAATGATGATAGCTAGATGGCCTGAAGAATTAACTCTTTCTCTTTCCACTGATGCTGTCTGACCTGCTGACTACATGTATTATTTTTTAAAAATTCATTTGTGTGACTTGGGTGTTGCTGGCTGGCAAACATTGATAGCTCATCCCTATTTGCCCAAGAGAAGGTGGTGGTGAGATGCCTTCTTGAATTGTTGCAGTCTACTTGCTGTGGGTTGATCCACAATGCCATTCAGGAGGGAATTCCAGGAGTTTGACCAAATGACTGTAAAGGAAAGGCAGTATATTTCCAAGTCGGGGTGGTGAGTGGCTTGGAGGGGAACTTGCAGGTGATGGTATTCTCGAGTACCTGCTGCCCTTGTCCTTCCAGATGGAAATGGTCATGGGTTTGGTGGATTTCTGCAATGCATCTTATCGATAGTACACACTGCTGCTACTGAGTGCCAGTGGTGGAAGGATTAAATGTTTGCGGATGTGACACCAGTCAAGCAGGTTGCTTTGTCCTGAATGGTGTCACGCTTCTTGAGTGTTATTGAAGCTGCGCCCATCCAGGCAAGTGGGGATTATTCCATCACATTTCGGACTTGTCCTTGTAAATGGTGGATAGACTTGGGATGTCAGGAGATGAGTTACTCACCGCAGTATCTCTAATCTCTGACCTGCTCTTGTAGTCACTGTGTTTATGTAGTGAGTTCAGTTGAGTTTCTGATCAATGGTAACCTCAAGGATGTTAACAGTGGGGGATTCAGTGATGTCAAGGGGCGAGGGTTAGAGTGTCTCTTATTGGTGATGGTCATTGTCTGACATTTGTGTGACATGAATGTTACCTGCCACTTGTCGGCCCAAGCCTGAATATTGTCCAGATCTTATTACATGTCCTATTCTTAGATCAGATTTCCAAAAACTACAGTATTGTACTTACAAAGGTGTTGCCAGGGTTGGATGGTTTGAGCTATAGAGAGAGGCTGAATAGGCTGTGGCTATTTTCCCTAGAGTGTCAGAGGCTGAGGGGTAATTTAAAGAAGTTTACAAAATCATGAGGAGCATGGATACAATGAATAATCAAGGCTTTTTTTTGCCTAAGGTAGGAAAGTCCAAAATAATAGGGCATTGTTTTAAGGTGAGAGGGGAAAGATATAAAAAGGACCTAGGAGCAACTATTTCATGCACAAGGTGGTGTGCATATGGAATGAACAACCAGAGGAAGTGGTGGAGGCTGGTACTATTACAGCATTTAAAAGGCATCTGGATGGGTATATGAATAGGAAGGGTTAACAGGCATATGGGATCATATGCTGGCAAATGGCACAAACTTTATTTAGGATATTCAGACGAGTTGAACCGAAGGGTCTGTTTCCATGCTGTACAGCTGTATGACTGTATCGGAGCAATGCCCTATTCTTAGTTGGCTTTTCACATAGGTTCATTGACCTGTGGAAGAAGGTACTAGCTTGTACAAAAAAAAATTCTCACTGCAGCTCTTCAAAATGGAGCCAAACAAGCCATGGCCAATTTTAACAGCTAACTAGAGCTACTTGCAGTGTCGGACAATACACTGCATGCTTTTTGCTCTTTTGGAACCTATTGTATTCATGTTTTGATGCTAGAGGGAAATCTACTGATTTTCTTTCCCTAAAGTGTTAGTTGAATCTCCCATGGGCAAAGATGATGACCATGCTTACTTGCACATTGATTGTATGAACAATACCTGTGGACTAGCTGGTCTTCATTGGTTTGCTATTTTTATTCTTATATTCAGAAGTTCAAGTTTAGGCATGTCTAAACACATTCTTCAGGATAATTGCAGCAAAAAAGAAGGTGTTTCACTTTTATTTAACTGAATCTAAATTACCGACAGTTTGAATTCTTCCTAGATGAATATTGATCAGCATATGTGCTAAGACCTGATGTGTTATCATGCATTTTCCCTTTGCGGATGATTCATCGAGGCCCTTAAGTGGACACATTAAGGCTGTCAAGGCGGCTTCTACATCATACAAATAAAAGACCAAGGTCAATGGTGTAGATCAACAAAACTGAAAAGTCTAGATCCTTAGAACTGTTGGCAGTGCATGAGTATATTTTCATCAGTGCAGTTCCCAGACATTGTTTAAGTTGATTAAAATGACAAATGGGATGTTTTTCAGACTCTATTCCATCAAACCGAAATGTGGCAAAGTGCAAAACAGGCAGTCAATCTACACTATCAGTTCCCTACCCCCATTCAAGTTGGAAGTTATCTGTTTTGTATATTGCCCCCATATAAGTCATACTTAACCATGTTAAGAAGCTATCAGAATTTAACCAATCTTTTAAATTTTGTACTTGTCTGCAGAGTGTGCATGTTAAAGATTCAGTATATTAAAGTGATTGGTTGAAAAATCATAGCAAATGCAAATCCCAAGTCTTAATTGTCACAGCGCAAAGCAAGGGCTCTACATGGGATTTTAAATTCATAAAGATGATTCTACATTCGATTCATTGTGAGGGCAAGAGTGCATCTGATAAAGGAAATAACAAATGATGCAGCATGTACTTATTTGAGCACAGGAGGAGACAGTCTGAATTTCTGAGAATATCAGGATCCAAGTATGTGTGGCTACATTTCCTGATCAACATTAACAAAGCAGTTATGTTTAATTCACCTTATTCAGACTGAACAAGTAATTAGTATTAAATTCCAATGATTAAACAACAGATTAGCCATTGATGCATTTCATTTACTGGTGGAAAAGCACATTTACTCTGTAAGCAACATTTTATGAGAAAAACTGCATCATTCCCTTAGGAATAAATACTTGCATAAACTAAAACTTTAGTTTAAGTATAAATTAACTAATTGCCCTTAATTCTCAAAATGAAACTATAGATGAAATGTCTGCCTGAATAACAGGCAACACTTTGACATGTGGTTAACTAATAAATCTACCCCCTACTCTGATCATCATCAGACCCTTGAGTACTACACTAAAGTAACAATGGGATCTTCTAATTAAAAGCATAAAGAACTATATTGATTGAATACGTGAATAAAAAATGCAGCCTTCTTTTCAGGAGCAATCTGACAGGTTCCTGATATTGCTAATTGCTTAGGGATTTGCCTTTATGTGCTTATGTAAATAAGAATCTCCTCTGAAGTACGCCTTTGTCTGAGGAAGCATAATTTTCCCAGGAGTCTTTTTTTGTAAATGAGCAGCTGCTGCAGCCTTTGTATTGTTAACCCTCGTAATACACATACATATCCAGTGAAGAAAGGGCTAGCCAGTGGCAAAAGTTCAGGACCTTGCCTATCTTGGTGTTGTCACTTGAGTCACTCCTGCTAATATACAGAAAAATCAGAAAAATACCTTTGGGAGCATCAGAACCTTCCAAAAGTGCCAATTACGTGTAGCTATAACATAAACAAATATCCATCCTGGAGACCCTGCGAAGGAAACTACTGAACTCCACCCTCAGTTTAACATTTTAAACTATAATACAATTATTTGTAGAATGATAATAGTGTGCATATTCATTGTTCTGCAGTTATGAATCATACATAATTTGAAAGTAGAGTTTGACTTACTGAAACGAACAAATTCCATTTATTTTGACATTTTAGTGGAATAAATAATGGCTCCACATAGTTAAGGCCTTTCTTATATCAGTCTTTGTAAATAATGTGTCTGGAAATGGTGCTCACACATTATAGTGTATTCTTCAAGTGCAGTTTGGAAGATGCTCTGATTTATTTGTGAATGGTCCTTATGTACAAATGTATGTTGTAGAATCATACTGCAGAAAGGCAGGCCAATCAGCCCATTTTGCTTGTACTGGGTCTTTGAAAGAGCTATCCAATTAGTTCCACTTTCCCCGGTTTTGCATGAAAAAGAATCTCAAAAATTTAAGTATGATGTGAGATATCTATACATAAATGCTAATGAGAACAGTATAACATTGCTTATTGTAAATCAGAAGCCAGATTTCACTTTTACCTTTTGCTGCCATTTTCATCTGAAGATCCTGAGATAATTGTCTGTAATTATTGCCTAGAATAATTCAATTATCCAGAAGTATCCAGTCTCCCTATTATATTACCTAATTATTTCTTCACCTTATAAAAAGTATCATAAAGATATGGAGGCAGATTTTGTTCTTAATGTTGTTCTATGAGTTGGAAGACCATTTTTTTTTGTGTATTTATTTATTGAAATGTTAGGGAGGCAATGAGACGGCAAAACATAATTTTTTCACTTATGAGTATAAATAACTAGTCACATGCAAGTTTACTTATCAGAGGAACAAAAGGTATTGATTGTCATTTTTAAAAGGGATTACTTTTGTTTGCTTCCACATTATGAAGTGAATTTTTTGGTGGACAGAAAATAAACTTCCTTTTGTTTCTAAAAGCATTAATGCGTTCTGCCACATTCATGCTGGGTTGCTTATCGAACAGTTGAGGTTATTGCTAGTGGGGTTCACATAAATGGCATGAAGAATAACATTAGAGACAACGCAAAACATATCTGACCCAGCAATGAACGGTGCACTATAAGCAACTTCATCAATAATTTATCATCTTCACAAGTCCAATAGATGTGACGTTACACAGTCAGAGTTCAGCTTTGCTGGTCTGAGAAACATAATCTGAGGGTGATGGCATAGCATACCTTTTGAATTCACATCTATTGTCAAAGAAATATCTGAACATGGGTAGCAATTAGTGCCAAACTGACCCTGGTTAGCCTAGAAAATAGTATGGAAATTACTAAGGGTAATGTTATCACATACAGGGCTTATTGGTCACATGAACTTTTCCCTTTTCAATCATAATGGAAGTCTTAAAAGTTTTGTTTTTGCATACTCCTGATGTAGACAATATGGAGAAGATTATATGTGGCATTGGAGGCTAAATGACATTTCTTTACATTTTTGTTCCCTTCTTGCATTTATAAAACAATGAAAACATTTTGGTTATTTATACACTTTGAAAGTTGTAATCAGATTATTACCAATGAAATAGTTTCCACAAACCAAACTGATCATTTGTGTATCATTATTTTCTGATGTAGAACTCAGACGGTCTTTACTGGAACTGTGGTCTTTTTAGAGTCATAGAGATGTGCAGCATGGAAACAGACCCTTTGGTCCAACTTATTCATGCCGACTAGATATCCCAACCCAATCTAGTCACACCTGCCAGCACCTGGCCCATATCCCTCCAAACTCTTCCTATTCATATACCCATCCAGATACCTTTTAAATGTTGCAATGATAAGATAAGCTCAGCTGTAATTTTTTTAATATATGGCTCATGTGAATTGCTTTCCTTCAATACCATTTAATTTTATGGTTACTTCTTCAGAGCAGAAGCTACATCAGATTGGTCTCCTTCCTATTGGAAGGATGTTGTGAAACTTGAAAGGGTTTAGAAAAGATGTACAAAGATATTGCCAGGGTCAAAGGATTTGAGCTACAGGGAGAGGCTGAACAGGCTGGGGCTGTTTTCCCTGGAGCGTCAAAGGCTGAGGGGTGACCTTTTGGAGGTTTATAAAATCATGAGGGGCATGGATAGGATAAATAGACAAAGTCTTTTCTTTGAGGTGGGTGAGTCCAGAACTAGAGGGCATAGGTTTAGGGTGAGAGATGTAAGATATAAGATTCGATTTCCTACAGTATGGAAACAGGCCCTTCGTCCCAATGAGTCCACACTGACCCTCCGAAGAGCAACCCACCCAGACCTATTCCTCCACATTTACCCCAGACTAATGTACCTAACATGTGGGCAATTTAGCATGACCAATTCACCTACCTACCCTGCACATCTTTTGGATTGTGGGAGGAAACCGGAGCACCCGGAGGCAACACATGCAGACACAGGGAGCATGTGCAAATTCCACACAGACAGTTGCCCGAGGTGGGAATTGAACCCGGGTCCCTGGCACTATGAGGCAGCAGTGCTAACCACTGAGCCACCGTGCCGCCCCAAAAGGGACTTAAGGGGCAACTTTTTCACACAGAGGGTGGTGCGTGTATAGAATGAGCTGCCAAAGGAAGTGGTGGAGGCTAGTACAATTGCAATATTTAAAAGGTATCTGGATGGATATAAGAATAGGTAGGGTTTAGAGTGATATGGGCCAAATGCTGGCAAATGGGACTAGATTAGGTTGGGATATCTGGTCGGCATGGATGAGTTGGACCGAAGGGTCTGTTTCCGTGCTGTACATCTCTATGACTCTATGACTCTGTAAATGAAGCATCTCATACAAGCTGTATTTTTCTGAAGATCCTCCATTTAATTTTGTAGTATGTGTTAGTATGTTGAAGGATGCGTATCTTGTTGTGAAGGCCATTCTGAAATAAATGGCATGAAGACTAACTCTAGGGTGTTAGGAGTCTGTACAATTCTTGGATTAGTTGTCAGAGTGAAATTAATCAAAAACTCACATACATAAAGAATATTATTAATACAAGGAAAATAAATGAATAAAATCCAAGAAAGCATTAGTTTTATAAACAATGAGGTTACTGTGTCGACTAATCCTACACTTCAAAAAAATTACCTGGAAATACCTCTTGTCTTGGTCTTATTTGCACCCTCGAGAGTTGAAATCAGCATGACCTTACCTTAAACACACCAGCATGCTTAGTAAAGGCTTATTTACTTTTGGTTCCAGTACATTTTCCCTGTGACTACACACGTCACATAAATCAATAAAATGATATGGGTAATTGTTGATCATCCACTAAAATTGCTGACACCTTTAATATTGAAAAATGCCCCAAAGTACTTCACAGTTAGCCCTCAAATCTAATGGGATTAGGAAGAATACTCGAGGAGATGGTAGAAGGCACTGTTGGAGAAGATTTGAAGATGAGAAGAATTGCAACTTAAAAGCAGAAACACATCTAAGAAATTTGAAAGAACTGCAAAAGATGTAGAGAATGGAAATGTACAGCCAACCCTTGTTGAAAGAACAGATGGCATAGATGGAGAGTAGATTTTAAAAAAGCATTACTTGCTTTCATGGCCATGGAGAGGGGAGAACAAGATGTTTGAAAATTGATGCATTGGGGAGTGTGGTTTTTGAAATGGAACTGGGGTACAGTCATATAAAGTGTGAAAAGTGAGGGATTTTGGCCTCCAAATTCTCAGCTTCTCAGTTGATAGGAAGTGACAAATGTAGTTCCCTTAGCATGTGGAGTTTTATAGTATACAGTATACCTCAATGCAGCCTGAGATCCATTCAGTAATGCAACTTTAGGACATGGATGGTCTGAGCTATCAGATGCTTTGTAATAGCATGGATGAAGAACAATGTGCCAGCAGTCTATAGCTCTTGTCATCAGAGGTCACTCTCTGTGGTAATTGCAATACAACTGTTGCAGGGGATTTCCACAGAACGAATGCTACATAACCATTGCCAGCATAGACTACATGATGCTGGCTTTACACCAATTGCACAGTCACGGAGTGGAATTCTTTCAGTTTAGGTGCATGACGTGTTGATAGAAGTACACACAAAGTAATGAATATGTAGAGAGTGATGTTCTGAATGAAAGGGAAACTTACAATTCTTGCAAACACCCAAGCTATGTCTGTTTGTCTGTTTTTGACAAAAGAAAATGAAATGAAGTTTCTTTTCTTTGCATAGACAACCTTCACGACTTCTCTTAAACAGCAGAGATGTTTCATATATTTAAAGCAGCAGTTTGCAAGAGCTAACTGTAAAGAGATTATCACTAGAGGGATCCTGATAACCATAGGAAATACAATAGACTTGCTAGGACATTGAAGTCGTGACTGCAGGCAGAATTCAGGAGCAGCCTCTTCAGTATAGAAAAGACATTGATCATTGGCATTTTGTCCCAAAGTGCTCTTGGACGATATGGTCTCCTGTTGAGAACCCTTCTATTCCTCCTCCCTCTGAAAGCCTATCCTGCTCTATTTGGCCTTGCCCAGTCATGCCCAATACTTGCAAGTCCAATCAGGTCTGGGAAAAATTGATCGATGCATAAGCCTGTAAGTCAGTGAAGCAATACTTCAGTACTTGTCACACCCATCTCTGTTGAATATTGAAACTTTAACCAACTTTAATAGAATTTTGCTAATAGCCAAAAAGAAATCTAGCAACTAATGTATAAGTAGTTCCTAACCTCTTAACTTGCATTGGTGAGGCAGGGATAGGGGGTGGATTCATTGGTCTTGTTCAGCTGTTTGATAGGGCATCGTGTAGAGATGTAAAGTGGCAGTGACTGGTATCAAATCATGATTAATTGATGTTTGAGCTCCTCATTCCACCTGTTGTCAGACAGCATTGTACATACTTGCTTTAACATCTAAGAAATTGGCATCCAGCATACTTGGTATTAGAAGTGTGTGTGCAGCTTTCAGATTCCATTTTCAACACTTAATAATTAATAACCAGTCACACTGTACATAGAACTATGGGTGTCATAAAACCTCATTGCCTTTATTGGTCAGTGCATTGAGTATAGGAGTTGGGATGTAATGTTACGGCTACATAGGACATTGGTTAGGCCATTTTTAGAATACTACAATAAACTCTAGTCTCTCTGTAGCAGGAAGGATATTGTTGAAAGTGTTCAGAAAAGATTTACAGGAATGTTGCTGAGCTTGGAGGGTATCAGTGATAGAGAGACGCTGAAAAGTATAGGGCTTTTTTTTCCCTGGGGCGTAGAGGATGAAGGATGACCCTGTAGAGGTTCATAAAATAATGAGGGGCCTGGATAAGATGCATAGTTAAGTTTTTTTCCTAAGGTAGTGGAATCCAAAGTTAGAGGGCACAGGTTTAAGGTGAGAGAGGAAAGATTTAAATGGACCTGCAGTGTAACTTTTTCGCAGAGAGTGGTGCATGTATGGATTGAGCTGCCAGAGGAAGTGAAGGAAGCATTTAAAAGGGAGCTGAATGGGTACATGAACATGGAGGGTTTAGAGGAATATGGAGCATATGCTGGCAAATGAGACCAGATCAGTTTAGGATATCTGGTTGGTAGAGATGAGTTGCACCGAAGGGACTGTTTTCGTGCTGTAAAACACTATGACTATATGACTCTAAGGAGAGAAAATAAAATTAGAAAACTGTTCCTGTGTGTCTCCTAAAACGTAAGTAATACAAAATCAAGAATAAAATTAAAAGATGTCAATGTATCGACTCACAAACTCAAAGGGAATGTTCTCCAGGGTACAAATACTAGTAACACTAAGGATTGTCTCTCTCACCAAAAAAAACAAAATTTGATTTGGACTACACACTCCACATGTGTTTGTGGCTGCTTCACATAATTACCACCATATGCCCAATGTTTCCAATGTGGTGGTGTGCACACTTGGGAAGAAGTGCATGCAAGCACGTGATTTCAGATGCTTTTCATGTGGCTTTATTTGGTGTTTTACTTTTTTTGTTTTGCTGCCTTTTCAAGACAATGATCATATTGTGTTTGCAGACTTCAAGAAATATTGGGCAAAGCTGAAGTGATCACTCAGTGGGTGGCAACACTAGTTGTACCCATTTTCTAAATGGTTAAAGCTGCAATACCTAACTGTAAGACAGAAGAGTAACCCAATGTTACAAACTTATCTGTTAACTATGTGGGTTAAAAATTCCTTTGCCAAGTCATTTGGGGCTGTGATTTACCACCTGCCCATATTGATTCTCTTGGACATAGGCTGCACGGAAATTTTGAATTCTCATACTATTAACACTATTCCAAAAACAAAATACTGGGAATTCTGGTAAAATGCTGGAATTTAGAAATCAAACAGAATATCCCAGAAATACTTAGCAGATCAGGCAGCTCCACCAGGGGGTGAAACAGAGTCAACATTTCAGGTCATGACCTGTTAATGTTGCTGTTACGTCAGCCCAACTATCTTTAGTGCTACCTATTCCTGTGTGGCCTCAGCTGCCTCTGAACTCAACAAGGGGCCAGACAGCTTTGTGACAATTGTACACCATGCAGTTAGCTAGCTCTTCTTAAAGGCAGCCCAAGCCTCTGAAAGGGAAACTGCACAGCATTATATTGCCACAAGTTAAACATAGGAAATAAGAGAGGGGGCTCCAACATGATGTATGCAGCACAAGAGGATTTATTGACGTAGGTGGACAGAATTCACAATGCCATAGTCCTGCAGGGAATCAGGAAGACTTCATCTAGACAAACAACATCTGGACCTGTGGACCCAGCAGTACTCTTACAAGAAACTGAATGACTTTATGGGATGCTAAGGTTAATGAATGTTGTCTTGTGACATCTCATACACACTCCTTCCTATCTTCATATATTTCCAACTAATCCACTAAAAAGGATGCCAGATGGGTGAAGGGTAGGCTAACAGGTATAATATAGCAGCTGAGCCACTGGCAGAGAATTATGAGTACTTCCTTTTCCATGACCGTTATTCCTACCTCTGCTCCACAACAGCTTCTGTTGAGCTCCTTCTTGTTGTATTTTGGATGCTATACAATAAAACAGTGCATCACTTATTTATTAGGTGATGTAATTATATTGTAATAATAACCTCTGCATTTGCATTGACCTATCGTGCATTTGTAACCAGAAACAGAATAATAAGAATTCATCAACGTCCTCAATGAACAACTCTTCATTAAACTCAGAGTTAACAGCAGAAAAGCAAAACACTAATTTCCTGGACACCACTGAATTCAAATTCTCACAAGACAACAGACATAAGTTAGCAATTTCTTTCCCCAAAATGACTGACACACTTCTACATTAAAAAAAATATCGCCCGAAACACACCTTCCACAGACTGATGAGGTCACAATTAATGCATTTCCACTGCATAGCAGAAAGCTAGGTAATATTCAACCACACAAATCCTATTCTTTTTACTGTATCTTGGATCTCAATTCTAGATTTGTGCTTAATAATTGACACAACATTCCTTATAATCATATCAATTACATTTTTCCCATCTTGTGCTTATGAAAACGTAAGCTAATGTTTCTATATTCACTTTTAAGGAATTCATTACCTCTTTGATTTCACGGTTTCATCATTCCCAGTTAGTTGAATATTCTAATTTTGACAGGTTTAAAACCATTTTCTCTCCTTTGCAGCTTTCCTCTTCCCTTTCTTCCTCTTACTGCTTTCTTCTTACACCCAGTTTGCTAGCACTTCCTTCCCTATAACCCTCCCCTTGAAGCCTTCCCTTAGTTTATCAATCCCTATAGCAACAGGTCACAAGCTCTGACCCAGTTAATGACATCCTCTGAGGCCTCAATGCACTCCCATTGCCTGTCCCAAAGCATATCCCTGCCAAGCCTGCAAGTGACTTCATGTGACCCATCCACAGGCCTCCATCCTGGACCAGGCTGAGTACACACGCTAAGCCATGACTTGGCTAAATACATCCCCAGTCCATGACCCACAGGCCTGGATTAGACTTAGACTGAACTTTGCTGACCAAAATCCAAAAACCTAGTCACTGCGGAAATTTGACATCTCAGCTGCTCTTGCAACCACTCAGAGCAAGATCATCTTCGTACACGAGAAGGAAAGAATCTATGGAGGAGCTGCGTCTCCAGCCACAGGTTGGCTCTTTCCCATTGTGCTGTTTATGGATTCATGAATGAATCTATCGGTTAACCTGTAACTGGAGTTAAAGCTTCTCATAGATTCTATGTGTCTTATGTATGGGGGTGACTTTGCAACTGCCTGATCACCAGTTTGGAGAGTGGGAGGTGGTGTCTGAGCTTCCAATCCCTTGAAGGCACGAGTGACATTGATTGACAGCATGTGCTCTCTGTCCCGTGCACCGATAAGTAGGTGAAGGTGGCTTGTTTGAAGACTAACCTTACCAGTGTTTTCTGTACATCTACAGTAATTTTGTTTATACGTTTATTGAGATCCATCTCTTGATTAAACTTTCTTAAACTATAAGATGTATGTACCAAGTGATCCCAGAGCAGTGTTTTTAGAGCAGTAAGACAGTGCTATCTTCTGGGTCTGTAGATTGTTAAGGTGAAAAAATGGCTTTTAATAAAATGATGTGCTCTGCCTGCCAGATGTGGGAGGTGAGGCAGAATTTTGATATTCCTGATGATCATATCTGCAGAAAGTGTGTGGTTGTGAATCCTCTTGGATTGCATGGATTTCTTGGAGCGGCAGTGAGAGGCACTGAGGAAGTTACAGGAGTGTGATGGATGACAATTTCAAGAAGGTATAAGAACCTCAGATACAGTCAGGGAGATGGGTTACTCTGAGGAAAGGCAGGAGAAGTGGGCAGGTAGTCCAGAAGTCTCCGAAGGCTATCCCGATCTCAAACAACTATGCAATTTGGGAAAATGTAGGGGGCGATGAACTCTTGGGAATGTAGCATGGACAGCTAAGTTTCTGGTACTAAGACTGGCTCTAATGTAACGAGGGGTGCGTCAGATTCTAAGCGATTAACTATGGTAGAACACTATCTAGTCAGAGAAATGGACAGACAGTCTACAAGCCAACAATGAGACATCAGAATGGTTTGTTGTTTTTCTGGTGCGAGGGTCAAGGATGTCTCAGAGAAGGGGCGAGGGATGAGCAGGAGGTTATTGAACATACTGGAAGCAATGACATAGGAGAAGAAAAGGATGAGGTTCTGAGGAGAGAATACAGGATATTAGGTAGGAGGTTAAAAAGCAGGTGCTTAAGGGTAGTAATACCAGGATTACTCTTGGTGCCAAATCCCAGTGAGAGTAGGAACTGGAGGATAGAGCAGATGAATGTGTGGCTGAGGAGCTAGTTCAGGGGAGAAGGATTCACAATTTTGAATCATTGGAATCTCTTCTGGGGTGTACGTGACCTGTACAAGAAAGACAGATTATACCTGAATTCGAAGGGGACTAATATACTGGTGGAGGATTTGCTAGAGCTATACAGAAGGATTTAAACTAGTAAGGTGGGGGGGGGGTGGGACACAGAGTGATAGTGAGAAAAGAGATCAGTCTGAAGCTGATTAATTTAGGATATCTGGTCGACATGGACGAGTTGGACCAAAGGGTCTGTTTCATGCTAATCTATGATTCTAAGTCCAAGTTAACCACATCCTCTGGTTCTTCCTTATCAACTCTACTCTTTACGTCCCCAAAAGATTCTGGAGGATTGATCAAGTCCAATCTGACTCTGTCTGATCCTGTCAGTATTTTACAAACACTGTTCTGCTTTTAAATCTTTCAGAATGGACCCTGACATTTTCTCCACTGACACATTCAATCAGGTGTACCCTAGAACTCTGTGTAAAGTTAAAGAAGTGATTGCTGGGCTTCTTGCTGAGATATTTGGATCATCGATAGTCACAGGTGAGGTACCGGAAGACTGGAGGTTGGCTAACGTAGTGCCACTGTATAAGAAAGGTGATATGGACAAGCCAGGGAACTATCAACCAGTGAGCCTGATGTCAGTGGTGGGAAAGTTGTTGGAGGGAATTCTGAGGGACAGGATGTACATGTATTTGGAAAGGCAAGGACTGATTAGGGATAGTTAGATCTCATGGAATACAGGGAGAACTCACCATTTGGATACAGAACTGGCTCAAAGGTAGAAGACAGAGGGTGGTGGTTGACGGTTGTTTTTCAGACTGGAGGCCTACGACCAGTGGAGTGCCACAAAGATCGGTGATTGGTCCATTGCTTTTCATCATTTATATAAATGATTTGAATGTGAACATAGGAGGTATAGTCAGTAAGTTTGCAGATGACATCAAAATTAGAAGTGTAGTGGACTGCGAAGAGGGTTATCTCAGATTACAACAGGATCTTGACCAGATGGGCCAATGGGCTGAGAAGTGTCAGATGGAGTTTAATTTAGATAAATGTGAGGTGTTGCATTTTGGGAAGGCAAATCTTACCAGGACTTATACACTTAATAGATTCATAGAGTCATATATATATATATATATATATATATATACAGTACGGAAACATACCCTTCGGTCCAATCCAGCCATGCCAACCAGATATTTGGTAAGGCCCTAGGGAGTGTTGCTGAACAAAGCGACCGTGGAGTGCAGGTTCATAGCTCCTTGAAAGTGGAGTCACAGGTAGATAGGATAGTGAAGAAGGTGTTTGGTATGCTTTCCTTTATTGGTCAGAGTATTGAGGACAGGAGTTGGGAGGTCATGTTGTGGCTGTTAGGCTGCTAGGCCACTGTTGGAATATTGCATGCAATTCTGATCCCCTTCCTATCGGAAAGACGTTGTGAAACTTGAAAGGATTCAGAAAAGGTTTACAAGGCAGAGTTGGTGGATTTGAGCTTTGGGGAGAGGCTGAACAGGCTGGGGCTGTTTTCCCTGGAGCATCTGAGATTGAGGGGTGACCTTATGGAGGTTTACAAAATCATGAAGGGCATGGATAGGATAAATAGACAAAGTCTTTTCCCTGGGGTGGGGTGTCCAGAACTAGAGGGCATAGGTTTAGGGTGAGAGGGAAAAGATACAAAAGAGACCTAAGGAGGCAACCTTTTCACACGGCAGGTGGTACATGTATGGAATGAGTTGCCAGAGGAAGTGGTGGAGGCTTCAATTGCAACATTTAAGAGTCATCTGGATGGGTATAGGAATAGGAAGGGTTTGGAAGGATATTGACCGGGTGCTGGCAGGTGGGACTAGGTTGGGTTCGGATATTTGGTCAGCATGGATGAGTTGAACCGAAGGGCCTGTTTCCGTGCTGTACATCTCTATGACTCTATGACTGTATGACATCCACTTCTGATCGGAGGCTAATTTTCCCCAATATCAATGTCAGGCTAACTCTTGAATCTTATCATGGGAACATTTAACACATACTGTTAAAAATTTTGTGCAGATTATTAAAACTATCATGTGAAAAATGAGAACTGAGAAAATGAAGAAAAGCCAAAAGCAGGACTTTTTTTAACGTTTTTATGTATCCACGTCTTGACGTTAAATTAATAGCCTACATAAAATAAACTGAATTTGCAGAACATCCTGTTGTAGATTTATGCAGCTTCAAATATTGATTCAAAGATGATTAAAATATCGCCTAGATTACATCACACGATAACGTACACAACATTATTTTGTTAATTTGTTTCTGTGATGTTGGAAACAATTTCACTGGTATTTAAATCTGTCATCTGAATTTAAAATGTTAACATTTTCTTTAATGGACCTTTGAATATATTCAATCAATACTATAAAATTAATTAGTAATCAACCAGTCAAATATCACATCAGCAACAAAATAAAAGTTACTTGTAGAAGTTATCTTGGAGTGGAAGTGGTTCCCCTGTGGATCTTTGATCAAATCAGTTGTCATGTTATTCTGTCTCTCAGTGCCCAGATTGTGTTTGAAAGGAAGACAAACATTTTTTTTAACACATTGGTTTCAAGGAGTATCACATAGAACAAATAGAAAAGATTATTTTTGTCCTTGAACAAATTGAGCATTGATGTGTGGTCACTAAGGTCAAAGAAGCTCTTGAGAAAAATCAATACAATCTATTACCCTGACCTTACAGTCTTCCACAAAACTGTTTCTTCAGGACACTTGAAGTTCAGCACTGAATTGCTCTGCAAAAGAGGAACACTTGTTTAAAAGTCTGGGAACTTTTAAATCACGACAAAAGTGACAGTCAAACAAAAAATTTAAACTGAGTAAATAAGTGGAAAATGGAAAGTGATGATATGAAATTTATCAAAGAAATCAGGTATTAAAATTAAAAGTGTGCTAGGCTTGACTTAATTTACCTAAGTTACTAAATTTACAATGACAAATCATAAAAATAGCTTTTGCAATACTAATTTGACATATTTAACATGGAATTTGTAGTTGTCATGATGAAACTGTCAGCATTCAACATAATTGCTTTGTGAAACTGACAGCAACTCCCATGTCCACACATGCCCAGACAAAGAGCGAGGTCCAGAGGTTACTGTCAGGGATGTCCCATTACAGTATGTATAGTTGAAGTCTTCACAGATACAATAAATCCAGAGTCAGTTATTTGCCTTTTTGATAAGTGATTCTCACTGTAAAAACCTTGGAAAAGTTTGTGGGTGGTAGGTGTCTGGAATTCACTGTCTAGTGTGGCGGTTGTGGTGGAAACTCATTTGAAAGGAACCTGTGTTTGCATTTAAGCACTGTAAGCTGCAAGGCTATGGGCCAGGTGCTGGTAACTGGGATTGGAATGGGCAGCTACTTTATTCAGCCAGTGTAGACAAGACGGCCTGAATATCTTTTTCTCTGTGCTTTGATCTTTCTCTGGCTATGTGGTGCCATTCAACAGCCCAGAGTATGTGCTATCTTTTGTGACTCAAATTTGAAATAGTGCGAAAGCAGTTTGTATTAATACTGTGACCTATAGTCTTAAATCATAAAATTAATGTTCCACATTGAAAGCATACTTCTGTGCCAACCCTTCAGACACGTGGACATGCCTGTGCACGTTCAACCAGCTGAAAGGTTGCTGCATGTTGCTTCACTAAATGAGAATGAGTGTTTCTGAGCAATCAAAAGACCAAATATTAAAACTAGCCCAAACATTCTGAATCCAGTATCTGTGGTTGTAATGTGTCAGTGTTCAACATCATTGCTGTGTGAAACTCACAGCAACTCTGGTGTCTGTTTCAATAACCTTTGGATGTATGGGACTCCATTGATGTAGATTAGAGTGGTGTTGGAAAAGCACAGCAGGTCAGGCAGCATCTGAGGAGCTTGAAAATCGACTTTTCAGGCAAAAGCCCTTCATCAGGAAATTCTTGATTTTATTCCTGCTCTTCGGATGCTGCCTGACCTGCGGTACTTTTTCAGCACCACTCTAATCTAGACTCTGATCTCCAACATCTGCAGTCCTCACTTATGCCTGCTGTATTGATGTATGTGATTATAGACATTCATGTAATCCAAGGCAACCCAATTATTGGAATACTTTTCAGGCCTAAATAGGTGGTCTTCAACACCAGTTTGTCTTACATTTAGCTCAATATTCTATCTTAGCAAAGAAGTTGAAGGTTCAGTTAGCAACAACCTTCCAAATGATCACCAAAGGGCCAATATTGAAGAAACGGCATGGAATTTTAGTGGGTAGTGCTTCAATTAGTCAGTTTTTATCGGGGGTTACTGAACAGGAATAAACCAATAGATATTCAGGAATGCTTTTTGAAACCAAGTGTAGCTTTCAATGTTCATTGGTGTTTGAGCTTGACTGACTATATAAGTGTTCAAAGACAAATTTTTTAATGTGTATTGGGAAACTTCATGGACATTTTGCCAGACTTTAATAACCAGTTTCTCAGAAATGTTCAAAGCACTTGAGAAAGAAAAAGTGCTATGGTGCTCTATCTCATTGGACTGTTTATAAAGTTCACCCAAGGAAGGGGGTCATCAACAGCTTTGTCTGCTTGAAGAATTGGACGAGGAGTTGTACTTGGGAAGAGCAGTTCCGGTTGTGAAGGAGGTGGATCAGAGTGTGAGGAGGTCTCTCAGCAGCAAGCCCTATCCACCCAGGGTTTTCAGACCAATATCCTTCCATTCACATGAGCCAAGACCAACGTATGAAGCTCCCTCAGCCAAGAGATCATTGCAGAGATTCTTGACCTCATTGAGAGGAATAGGAAATGCCATCACACAGATAGGACAACATTGCCATGTTCAAGGTCACAGGAGCACTTCATTTATGTTTTTGCTGCTTGCAGGTTATCACAGTTTACTTGCACACATATCACAACATACTCTGATGAATATCTGCCTTTCTTTCTGTGTTGCTGGGGAAAAACAGAGTTAGAAGGCTTTAGGATTGGACAGGATTGTAGGATTTCTCCTGATCTGGGAAGCTATTGATTATACTCATATAGTCATACAAACCACTCATTTAAATTTGCATTAGTTCTGGATGAGAAAGAAATTGCATTTTCCTCAATGTGAAGTTTGTGGCAGCACATCAGTTTGGTAAATGCCTCTAATCCATGCAGTTGCCATGATCTACTTCTAATGAGAGGACCCTAAACGACGTGAATTATAGTGGTGCAAGAAAGGTGGTTCATTATGGCAAGTAGGAATGTGCAAAAAATGCTGAGGTGCCAGTGGGTGAAACCCATGAACAAATTTTCTTCTAATCAGAGGACCCTCAAGTATCTGCAGGCCATGGGCAGGGAGTATTTCAATTGTTTAATTAAATTCTGGATAATTGAATGTCAGATAACATAGTTTAGCCAAGTATCGGGACCTTGCGATCTTGCCTGATAATCTGGTATGTGGATAATCGAATGCCGGATAATCAGGGTTTCTCAGTGAATTGGCGTCCATCCTGCAGAGCTTTGAACTCTTGCGCAATGTATATGGCTGGCTATGAAAATGACAAGGAATACCCTTCGTTATCGTGGCTTATGACGTACAAGAGAAACCTTCACAAACTATTGTGTAAGGGGTAAGTCTGACTGTGTGATAAGCAAATGGTCAGTTTACATCATCACATGATCTTGCTCCCACTCTTGCAGTCTCACAGTAAGATGAAGTCACAGTAAGATGTTTCCTAATTAAAATGAATATTCTCCTTGTCTCAGCTGACTTAAGTGTTCTTTAGCCAGAGTGAGAAATTATAGAACCTAACTGAATGCTCAAAGTGAGAGTTACTCAGCCATCAGAAATATCATTGAATTCCTCAAGCGGGGTTTGAATAGTTTACCAGAGCAGATGGTGTTCTGCAGTACTGATCTGTCATCAATTTGAGATGTTTTTTAAGATTAGATTCCCTCCAGTGTGGAAACAGGTCCACACTGACCCTCCGAAGAGTAACCCACCCAGACCCATTTCCCTCTGACTAATGGGCAATTTAGCATGGCCAATCTACCTGACCTGCACATCTTTGGACTGTGGGAGGATACCAGAGCACCCAGAGGAAACCCACGCAGACACGGGGAGAATGTGCACACTCCACACAGACAGTCGCCCGAGGCTGGAATCGAACCCAGCTCCTGAGCGCTGTAAGGCTGCAGTGCTAACCACTGAGCCACCGTGCCGCCCATAAAAAGAAACCTCCTGAATTTAGATTAGATTCCCTACAGCATGGAAACAGGCCATTTGGCCCAACAAGTCCACACCGACCCACCAAACAGTAACCCATCCAGACCTATTCCCCTACCCTATATTTACCCCTGACTCATGCACCCAACATTAGGAGCAATTTAGCATGACCAGTTCATCTTTGGATCATGGGAGAAAACCCATGCAGACAATGTGCAGACTCCACACAGCCAGCTGCCCAAGGCAGGAATTGAACCCAGATCCCTGGTGCTGTGAAGCAGTAGTATTAACCACTGAACCACTTTGCTGACTTGTTGCACACAAGCTAGCAAAATGAGGCACCAGGTAATACCTCCTGCAATTGTAGAACTGGATCAATCTCACAAGCCACAGGAGGAACAGGAAGCTGCAGCAGTGGAGGGCCAGGGCAGCACTGGACTCTTTCTGGCAACTGGTTCTCACCTGGGAAAATACTGCCACCATTTCTCGCAGCCACAATGCACCTCCACTTTAGCAGGAGTAGACCAACTTTAAGCAACATTACTCATGTGTGATACCAGACCCCTTGCTGATGCATGCAATCAATAACAGTGGAGTTAGTGCTGACTGTTGCAACAATCTTGTAAAGCAGTGGGCAGCACAATATATCTTATTATTTGCATTGCAATGAACAAATAAAATTTACTCGAGTCTGGCAATCCACTTTTATACAAAGATTACCCTCCCCTCCCCAAATAGTCCACATTTTGGTTTGTTGCATAATCATTAGTAAAGGCAGCTTTGTTACTTTTAAAATTTGTGAGTAGTCAACCATCAATCCTCAGAAAATGCATCTTCAGCAATTTCCATGCTATTTTTAACATAAACATCCCACAGCCTCCAGTCTGCGTTTTTTTTCTGCAATCCAAATAGCATTGTTGTGGTTGTAAAAGTCAAAAAAAAATTCTACACACTAGGCTCTGGTGTATTTGATTTGTATAGAAAACATTACATCCATTGCAATTTGTCAGCTTCTAAGTATTTGCCAGTTAAGAGTTGATGCCCACTGCACGATCATTCTTATCGCAAATACACAGACCTTACTATTTGCTTACTTCATGCTTCCAGTAACTTTTCCTATTCTATTACACTGCACATCACCAAGCCAACATATTCCCAACCTGACTTTAATGCGTTTGGCAGGGAGCCCATTGGTAGATAGAGAAACAAAAACAATTCAGTGTACAGAAAGCAATGAAATTCAAAGTCAATTGGATTAGTTTTAATTTTTATTTTGTTATTTGCTATTTTAATACTGCTTTTACTGTAGGTTCTCCTGGGGATGTTGTTGTAATAATCTCCACCAGGTGAGATGTTGTGCTCATCACAATTAAATACCATTCTGTATGACTAAGGCTGGGCAGAGTCTTGTCGAACATAACCCGGAATTTGAAGCATTGACTCCTGTTCCATTTAAGTAATGTGATATTATTGTGAGGGTTGGAAACTTTGGAATTAATCAGCTGTTGCAGCTTGCTAGTCTTAAAATGGGTGTTAAGATAGAACACAGATAAGTTCCAGCCTGCAGCAATGATACTAGCATTAACTGTCATTATTTAGAAAAATAAATTTAGGGAAAGATGAATGTAACCCGAAACACATTCATTGGCTAATGATTTTACCCCCAAAATACAAAATACTGTTGTACTTTTAGCATTGAGTAGAGGAAATAGTTCGGAAAGAATAAATTGAGTCAAAGTACATTGAAGAATACTCAATTGAATAAACTCAATATTTGTAATTTAGCTACAGATGATTTTTTAAAAAAGTGTTAATTTTGTGTACTAGTTTAATTTGTGAAATCATATGTAAAATATCCATTTCCTTGGCTTCACCAGTTGTATGGACCCTTAAGATCATTTTGTGCATAAAGCTTTGCGGACTATTTCTCCATCACTTATATACAATTTTAAAGTTCAGTTCATTCTAGTCTAGGCTGTGCACACACAACATGCAGTTTTGATAAAACAACACTTGGCATGACGAATAAAAGTCTGCATATTTAAGCATGCATATGCAATATTTCTCTTGAACAAGTCGAAAGACAGATTTAACAAGCATGTTGAGAGATCCTTGTGTGTACATTACCTTTTTTAGTGTCATTGGCGGTTGTCAGTGTTCGTTTATGTTCCAAATAATCTGAATGTATAAAGGTGCAGGATGTTAGTTCCTGGTGTGACAATAATTTATGGCAGTAGCCCTTAATTAATGTTTACAATGTTGGATGCTTGATTTTTCTTTTGTCAATAAACTCTGCTTCTAAGTTTGCATCAAGCACAATAAAATTATATGAAAAACTTATTTGAACATTTGTGTAAACATGCTAATGTGAGAACTGACGTCAGTGTATTAAGAAGTCATTGATCATTCTGTATTCATCAAGTTAATGTATTGACAGCATCGTGTCATCATGCACAGACAGACAGCAAAGTATGAATAGTATTTTGTTCTTTCAGGGTAAAGTCACAACCCCATTTATCACAGGTTGAATCTTAATTGTTTTTGATTAAGTGAGAATCATATTGAGTCTAGTGGAGTGATTTTCGTCTTGGGGTTGAATAAAGTTTCTCGGCATAGCTTACTGAATTCATGACTTAGAGTCAGAGAGTCATAGAGATGTACAGCATGGAAACAGGCTTTTCGGTCCAACTCATTCATGTCGACCAGATATCCCAACCCAATCTAGTCCCACCTGCCAGCACCCAGCCCATATCCCTCTAAACCCTTCATATTCATATACACATCCAGATGCCTTTCAATGGTGCAAATGTACCAGCCTCCACTACTTCCTCTGGCAGCTTATTCCATACACATACCACCCTCTGCATGAAAACGTTGCCCCTTAGGTCTCTTTTAAATCTTTCCCCTTTCACCCTAAACTTATGCCCTCTAGTTCTAGACTCCCTCACCCCAGGGAAAAGACTTTATCCATTTATCCTAGCCATGCCCCTCATGTTTTTATAAATCTCTATAAGATCACCCCTCAGCCTCCGAAGCTCTAGGAAAAACTGCCCCAGCCTATTCAACCTCTCCCTACACTTCAAATCCTCCAATCCTGGCAACATCCTTGTAATTCTTTTCTGACTTAATTGCCATTTGAGACCTCGCAGTGAGAATCACCCTAATTCTGCTCTGTCTAACTGTGCACCGTTCAGTGAGGAACCTGTAGCTCAACAGGGGACCTCCATAAGATCAGCATGTCTTGGGGTTGTGCCATCTTTCGAACCCCACTGTGCACCAGCTGGAATGCTGCCAACTATGCTGCATGGCTGTGTTAGGAGAAGTTTAAGAGAAGAAGAAGCTGACACCATACCTTTTGGAGTGGAACCTGGCGGGTTTTGTGGACGGGGTGGTAGAGAGGAAAGGATAGCAGTGGAAACCATGTCAGCATACCATTGCCAGTCTTGTCAGAAATCATCACCTGATCAGCGCCATCTCCACGGTGAGGAAGACTGGGCACCATTGCAATAAGAAGGTCAATGATTTTCTCTGTCATTGTAAGTGCAATACTCTTCTCTTTGCTACCTCACACTTAGCAGTGCCACTGCATCCACCCCCAACCAATGCTTGTGTTTTTACACATCCTCTATTGCATGCAACACTTCTCCCTCACTGGCTCTGGCTAGCCCTCATCCTCCCATGACACTAACTCTGCATCACTTCCATGCTGCCTCTTCTCTCTTGGAACACCTCAATGCTATTCCCTCACATGCACCAGCCCTAACAGCTGGGCCACTGACCTGCAGCTTACTCATTCACCACCTTTAGGTGATGAGAGGGGAAGACACCCTATAATAGGACAGAATATCCTTAGTCTCTCTGAGCAAAGGATTCTTGCCCTGCAGGAGAAAACAGGGAAAGCTCCTGCAGGGATACAAAAAAATAGTTTGTGTCCTGACGCCTGAGTAAATATCACTTCACATCCCAGTGTAATAGTCACTTTAAGCAGGCATCGATTACCACAACGATCTAGAATCCACAGCGTCTTATGTCTTACAGGTCAACCCATTCTCTCAAGGTTCAGCTTCAGTAAAGAACACTGCTTTCATGCGCAATATAGAATGTTTACTTAAAGGAACATAAGGCTTTAGCAGTAAAAGAGCAAACAGGATACGTAATTAAGCACAAGGGATTAAATAAATGATAAGCTATTGAAAAATTGTTAAAATTCAGAAATTGATGAATTAAGCAATAGACTGACGATGTATACTGAGCACGTAGGAACTTATCTGCATAGGATTATCAATTATTTTTTCAATCTATTCTTTTCCGGATTTATTCATATTAATTTGCATTACATTCCATTGATCCAGAATAGAAAACACGATTAATAAAGTAAAAAAGTTCACACTCATATAGCACCCATTATGTAAGATATACTTAAAAGTAACAACATAGACATTACATCTTGAAATAGACCATTTGATCCAACTGGCCATGTTTGTGTTTACCCTCTTATTGCCCTAAAGCCATGTTCCCACATGCCTTCATTTTTCTTTATTTCATGCACTTAAGGCTGATATAATCTTGCTTTGATCTAGCCTGTGTGATACACAGTGCAAAACACAGCCTCAAAATTGTCTGTATAAAATGTGTTTTCCTGTCCCCTATCAGAAGTCTCCCTATCTTTGGATCTTCACAAATATACATAATGAAAATAGAGGCTGTGTCAGATAACATTAGTTTAGAAGTATTAGCCAAGGACTAGATTAAAGAGGTGGACTTTTAAGAGGTTTTTAAAGTTCAAGGGAGATGCAGAGATAGAGATGTTCAAGGAGGAAATTTCAAAGAGTAATTTGGGGTAATCAGTAATGGTAAGACAAAATAAAGCTAATGTTGTATGTTGAACTAAAACTTAATACATGCTCAGCAGCATGCAAACTCATAAGGTGAACAAATGAGTAGACTATGGGATGATTCTGTAAAAGAATGGAAAATTGTCTCACCCCTATCAAAGAGAGGCATGAAAACTAATGCCGTGTCTATCACCTGGCAAATGGTTACAGACCTCTTTACAATTTGTACAGTTCTTTTTGCAGCACCATTCAATATTAGGTGATTTGGTTGTATTAAAGTGTGTTTGACTCCATTCTAACTTGAAGCTATTTTAAGCTCATCTAATATAAACTGTGGACCTTTTACTGGTACCAATAATTCTGGCAATCTGTAAATTGCATACCAATTTCTCAAAACCACAGTAGTCTTGGCATTTGTGATATTGGGCATACAGTCAACGTTTACCCAGTTGCCATAGTTATTGATCAAAACAAAGTACTCTTTCCCTTTCACTTCAAAATAAAATTCAAAAAGTATTTGTTTCCATGGTTTGTGTGCGTTTGACCATGGAATGAAACAAAACTTAATTGAATAATTTCTCATTCTGAGACACACTTCACAATATTTCACCAACTCTTCATCATCTACTTTTTATACCAAAAACAATTTCTTCTTAAACTTTTATTTTGTGTGCTGTCTTTAAACCTTAATGAAATAATGACTCCTGAATTTTACTATCGCAATCTTTCAGCTAGCTATTCATGACATAATGCAGCACTTTACTTGAATACCATGTTCTTACGAGATATTTCACTAATTTCTCTGACAGAAACTGGCATGCGATTTGTGCATTTAAATTTACAAGTAACGCAGTGGCTAGAAATGGATCAGTTGTAATGGAAAATCTCAAACAAATGTTCATATTAGTATGATTTGCTGACTCGTAATTTTTAATATAATGCTAACACGTCATCATAATCCTGGTTGTCTCTAAATCCATGCTGCACTTGCGCTCCATTCTTCAAAGCAAATCTGATTGTAAGAGCTTCATAGTTAGATAACAAAGTGAACTTTCTACCGTACACACAGTTGGGGAACATAGTGTGACACCATATATGCTAATCATTCCCAGTTCTCAAATTCTGAGTAATGTTGCTTGGATCTTGTTAAAGCACATGATGCATGTGTTACAGGATTCCCCACACTGTCTTCCACTATATAAGAAAACACCACACCTAACCCCTGTGGTTAGTCATAGCACATTAAAATCAATTGCTTCTTGGCATTATGGTGGATCAAAATTGCATTGTAAGTTAGCATTTTTTTTCAGTTTTCCAAATACTTTCTGATGCTCCAGAGAACATGACTAAACTATTCCAATTCTGAGAAAATGTACTGGATGCACTTAGAATAATACCCAACAGTCATAGAGTCATTGAGATGTACAGCATGGAAACAGACCCTTCAGTCCAACCTGTCCATGCCGACCAGATATCCCAACCCAATCTAGTCCCACCTGCCAGCACCCGGCCCATATCCCTCCAAACCCTTCCTATTCACATACCTATCCAAATGCCTCTTAAATGTTGCAATTGTACCAGCCTCCACCACTTCCTCTGGCAGCTTATTCCATATACGTACCACCCTCTGCATGAAAAAGTTGCCCCATAGGTCTCTTTTATATCTTTTCCCTCTCACCCTAAACCTATGCCCTCTAGTTCTGGACTCCCCGACCCCAGGGAAAAGACTTTGTCTATTTATCCTATCCATACCCCTCATAATTTCCCAGAGAGTTTTTTTTCTTTCCTTGATTTCTGAATTCTTTTCTTTCAAAATCTCCTCCATCTTATCAGTATGTGTGGATACCTTTGCCACCTATTTGCTAACCCAAGTGTGATATATTTAAAATGATGAGACAAACCATGAGTTTTGATGCCATACTTTTGAAGTAAACCTAGGACTTTGTTCAAACTTACAAAGTGCTCCTTCTCTCTCTTACTGCTCCTTATAATCTCACCTAAGAAGCAGACTACTCCTTTGATCCATGATGCACTGGAACATTGCAGCAGTAGGACGTACCCCAAATGATAACCTTTCATAGTGGTAAAACCACATTGTGTATGGATATAAAGTAGCTCCTTGCTCTTATCAGTTAATTCTAATTGCTAATTCAAATTCCATTTGATAAAATTATCCTATTGAACAGCTTTCTATTGGCTAAATTAGAAAGCAAATCTTCACTGGTAGGTAGTGGATACAGATAGTTTTCAATCACCTTATTCACTGTATGTATATATTCACCAAACAGATTCACGCAGATCAGTCTGCTTTCTGAGCTGACATAATAAGTGCAATACATTCACAGCTATCCTTGAAGCTAGGAAAGACCACTCCATCACCCTCTTCTGCAATGTATTTGGTGAAAAGATTTTGGGGAGTCAGAAAGAGAGTAACTCACTGCAGAATATGCAAACTCGCGGATCTATTCTTGTAGCTGCAGCAAATAGGTTATGGATGGCAGAGCATTCAGTAATAATAATGCCATTGAATTTCAAGGAGAGTGGTTATATTTTCACTTGTTGTAGATAGTCATTGCTTGGCACTTGTGTAACATAAATACTACTTGCCACTTATCACCTCAAAGCTAGATGTTGTCCAGGTCTTGCTGCATATGGACACAGACTCATGTTAATGTAAGGCATTACAAATTGAACACCTAACAATCAATAGTGGGTATCCCCATTTCTGACCTTAATAATGAGAGAAAATCATTGGGTCTAGGATATCACAATAGGAAACCAATAATATTACGAAATTGGCATAAGTCAGGACATTCTGATGTTAATGCTAGAAGTTGCTCTTTATCAGCCTATAACTGATGTCAAACAAGTGGCCAACAGCCCTATGGAAACAATAGGTACAGTGCCTTATAGCCACTGATTATCACCCATGTAAAAGATGTTCCCAAGTCTGTAGATGGTACTGCTTAAGTTCAGCATGCACATAAAGAATGGTGAGGATTAAGGATACATCCGTTGAAATGAATCACGTCAGAGAAGCTATAATTAACTATTGCTATGAATTTGCTGACTATGTTTGAACTAACCATTAAAGTAAAAACAAAGGAGAGGCTTTGGAAGTGAATGGCAATGATTAAGTTTATACTTATATGTAACCATGACATGTCCTGATAACTAACCTGCAAATTACCACAAAGATACAGTGGTCAAGTGACCACGTGCTCAAAGTTGGACATTATAAATTGATCCACAGCCACAGATATCAGGCCTGACAGAAAACTGACCTAACCAAATTAAACAGCAGCCATTGGCTACAGAGAACATTAGAAACCAAGAACAAAGGAGATCACAAATGTTCAAGGGAAACCAGTTACAACCAGCCCAAAGGTGTATATTTGTTCAGTTTTGATCAGACTTTGTGGCAACAATGAAGGGTACTGACATGATCCCATTGGATGCTTTGAATCCCGCTCATGACCACATTGGCCAAAGACCTCAGAATATCCTAGAAGATCAGGGGCAAGGGGCAAGCAGCACTCCAAAAGCTAGTGCTTCCAAATAAACATGTTAGACTATACCTGGTGTTGTGCACTCCAGTCCAACACCAGCAACACCAAATCAGGAGAAGATCCATCCTGACCTGTGAGAATCACCTTCATTGAAAAGAGACAGCCCGACATCAGAGAGGAAGAAGATTTCAGCAGCCCAGCTCAAACACTTGAGTCATAGTGGATATTATCCTTTCTCAGATAATGTGTAGTTCCTGAGGACCAGAGGAAGAGATTCTGCTCGAGTGCTGCAGGTTCAACGCAGCGGACGTGTGCTGGTGGGGGAGAAACCATAGGGATCGTGATGCGAGTCGTCGGAGCTGCTGGAGACCATCGCTGGATCGTGATTGGACGTTGGAGGATCGTTTGGTTGTGCTGACCTGCTCTTGGTGGATCTTTATGCTGGCTTTGGCCTAACGCCAATTCAGGTACCAGCCAACCTCAGAGCTATGGCCTCGGCAGCCGCTCGCAGCCCAGGCCAGGGCATTCGCAACACAGGTCAGGGTGACTGTGAAGAAGGTGGAGAAGCACACACCGGTCAATCGGATGGTGTTCGTGAAGATGATTTTGCTGGAGTGCTGCGGGTTTGAAGCAGCAGACGAGGTGGCAACACGAGCTGTGGACCGCCCAAGAACAGCAAGGTACCACAAAACAGCACGGGAACGGTGTCTGGAGGCAACCAGAAGGAAGGACGGGCTGTAGCGGAGCTGACGGCAGACAGCGGGGAGGTGCAGCAGCCGATCCAAGCTCCTGCAAGACAGACGGAGGAAATGGAAGAGAAGGGACCAAAGGAAGCAGAGGATTGGATTACTGTGAAAAGCAGGAAGAGGAAACCTCCCAAAGCCACCCAGCGAGGGGGGAAGTGACACCTACACGACGAGGACACATGCAGCTCTTCCGACGGTGAGGATGGGCGCAAGGTGGGTCGTCACCAGAGGAAGAGACAGAGCGCCGCGGGGAAAAAGGAGGGCAGCACCGCCCAAGCAGGAAAAGACGATCCCTCTGTGGGACGGGTAAAGGCCTCCTCCCACCCGGTGAGAACCAAGAGGTACCCACCGCCCCACAGCTCCAGGTAACTGGGAGCAGCGGTACTGTGACAGCCCTGCTGTCATATGGAGAACTGGACCATGCGGACTCTGGGCCCGACCCGAAGACACCAGAGCGGGGAAATGGCTCCAGCGTGGAGCCAGACAGCTACCTCAGCCCTGGGAGGGTCCAGCAGTTTGCCGTCACCATGGGGATGCACACAGCTACCCCAGAGGGGCAAGACCAGCAGCAAATGGACACTGTTAACCTTGTAAACTGTTAAAATGGGGATAAG
>NC_057732.1:26347364-26381890 GCF_004010195.1 Chiloscyllium plagiosum
TCGGGACGAACCTCGAAAAACACCACTGGATTCCTCTCCAGACTTCTTCTGCGTAGGCACATTCCAGAAGGATGTGTGTGACAGTCTCGTCCCCCCCGCAGCCGCTTCGAGGGCAGCGTGCGGTGTGGCTGAGAGTCCGGGCGTGCATAAAGGTTATCACAGGCAGAGACCACCAGCCAAGCCATGTCTTGGTGCTTGTTGGAAAGTTCTGGCGATGAGGCATTCTGCCAAATGGCTTTGACAGTCTGCTCAGGGAACCGCTCGACAGGATCTGCCCTCTCCTTTTCCCGAAGGGTCTCAAGTACACTACGTGCTGACCACTTCCTGATGGACTTTTGGTCAAAGGTGTTTTTCTTCATAAATTTCTCCACAAAGGACAGGTGATTCGGAACGGTCCAACTACTCGGAGCGTTCCGCGGCAGCGGGGCCAGGCCCATCCTTCGCAACACCGGGGACATGTAGAACCTCAGTACGTAGTGACACTTGGTGTTTGCGTACCGGGGATCCACGCACAGCTTGATGCAGCCACACACAAAGGTGGCCATCAGGGTGAGGGTAGCATTGAGTGTATTTTTTCCCCCGTTGCCCAGATCTTTATACAGTGAGTCCCTTCGGACCCGGTCCATCTTTGACCTCCATATAAACTGGAAGATGGCCCAGGTGACTGCAGCGGCACAGGTTCTGGGAATAGGCCAGACCTGTGCCACGTATAATAGCAATGACAGTGCCTCACACCTGATGACCAGGTTTTTTCCCAAGATGGAGAGCAACTGTAGCTTCCATCTGCCCAGTTTCTGCCTCACTTTGCTGATACGCTCCTCCCAAGACTTGGCGCACGCCCCAGCCCCCCAGAACCAAATACCCAGCACCTTCAGGTGGTCGGTCTAGACGGTGAAGGGAATTGAGGATTGGTCGGCCCAGTTCCCAAAGAGCATGGCCTCGCTCAGCTAAATAGATGGACATATTATTGATAAACGTACAGATCTGTATATAAAATTGTTAAATTCTGATCTCTATACGTAAATGTTTACGTATGTATGGCATGACCAACTGTACAGACATCAAATTATTTTATGAATAACGTATATTTTTGAAAACAAATGAATACATGTCGGCAGAGAGTAAATATTGTGGGAGTTTCAGGAAATGCACACATGGTGCTATTAATAGGACGTATTTTGTTACTAAAATCAAATTGAACCACAAACCAAAATTCTGCCCCCTTTTGTCTGCCTCACTGACAGCAGCACTTGGGTAAAGTATTTTTAATACATTAACTGGTCGAAGTGTGCAAAGCATAGACAACGTTTTTTTTTCCCATGATTCCTTTGTTTTCTTCTTACTCAATCCTGAAATGTATTTTCTAATGTTTTTGAATGCATCCTTATGACATTTGAATGATTGACACTAAAAATGGAAAATTCTCTTTTAATGTGTAATCTTCCAAAAAATGGCTTAAAGGCCATAAACTTTATTTTTCATATGCAATCTATCTTTAAGAATAGTCACTAAGATAAACTCTGGCAGAATCCAAGTGAAAATCACCATAAACAATGAGGCCCCTGAGCAGACTTCCAAATCATGTCATTTTTTTTTTGTTGAACTCGCTCTTTATATGTGTAAATTAAAGTTTTAATGCCTTCATCCTCTATGAATGGGTATGCAAGGAAGGTGTTCCCATTTTGAATACAAATGAATCTAATGCCATAAAGATGTAACCAAAGATGCAGAAATGAGGTCTCAATGAGGTTAAACAAATTTCTATTGAGTATTTTCAAATTTAGGTGTAAATTTATAACCCAGGCAAAAAAGGCGTAAGATGTCGAGGTGTACTTTTGCTTGAGGGTGATGCTTGGTTAATCAGTGGCAAAACAAATGTCTATGGAAGTTCCATTAAAATTTCAGCATTGCATAAAAATGTTTGATAAGTCACTTCAGAATTTTGAATCTCTTTTCTCCTTTGGGCTGGAAAATAGCCCAATGGAGCAATTATGCTACTTTTTTGCTGAAATTTGCAGAAAATTCTAGGCATCCGTAAAGCAGGAAATAGACTGCTGTTCAGTTTAATAAGTATCATGGGCCTACATTGTTATTGAAAGAAGTTGTTCTGCCGAAATCCTTGATCATTAAATCCTTACAGAAATAAAGAACGTATGAAATATTTTGAATTGGCTATGTTTGAGCCACAGTTTGGATCCCATTGAGATTTGCATTGGCTGGAGAAGTGCAGAAGGCGAGGGTTAATCCAAAAAGTAAAACTCAGCCACTTGCTTAATAATTTGGACTCCATGCTACTCAATAGAATTGTACAAATACCTTTTCAAATTGATTCACTTTCTTCATGTGACATGGGACAGGATCACACAGGACGTCTAAAAGTCGTGAAGCAAGGATTCTTCATTCCACTGGCATCAGGTTACAAAAAGAAAGGAAAATAAGCAAAAGCAAAATCTATTCACAGTACATACATGGAGTGAAGCTTATGGGTTAAACTGGGCTAAGAAATTCTTGTCCATCTGTTCCCCCTTCCACCAGTTCTTCTGCCACCAATGACATCTTTTTTCCAGAGGAAGTCTGTTCGACTGGTCTAGTTGCCCTCCCTCACCACTGCTAACTGCTAGAAGGGGTCCTGGCAAACTGCTAAGCTATTTTACACTGCACCTACCATTACTGTCACCACCAGCTGCTGGAGGTCCCATTACAGAGTCTCATTTAAAAATCCTCTGCTTAATCAGAGGCATGTTGGGGCTTAACTGAACGGCACATTATGGATGCATTAATGATAATTTGGAGTTGAGACTCTGAAAGTCTGTACACAGAAGCCTTAACAGGCATTCTGTAGCTCGATCACAGAGGTTGGCATGATTTTGGTCATAGACTGGACATAATGTAGATTTAATATTTCCCATTTTTTCCTGCAGATTAGCTCCATGACTCTCACAATCTGCTACGATGACTATGAAACAATCAAATGTTCAGCAGAGCATATGCCAATATTTTAAGTGCAATTAAATAGAAGTTGTTTTTTACCTTTCATCATAAGGGCACAATATTTATAGGCATGCAGTGCCTATAAATATAAAGTCATTCATTCAAATAATTTACCCTCTGCCCTATTTGTTCTTAGTGACTTAAAAGTTCGCCTACTCAGCAATTGTTCTGAAGATCAGAAAGCACCTTAGCACATTTTTAGCAAAATGTTTACCTGTATGTGTGCAATGAGTGTCAAGATTAAAGCCAACTTTGCATACCACACACAAGTTCAGGTGCTGTCTGCCAAAATACCGTGTACAATGGGCTATCATGGATCATTGAATTAAGAGAGCAGTAGAAGTTTAGGTGGCATTAGTCTGCTCCAGACATTAATGGTGAAAATTTTAGCTTTTTGTTGTTAAAGGTAATTTCTAAATTATTCATCACAATCTACCCAATTTACTTGGGGGTAGGAGATGGTGCATTTGTTTCACAATTTGCCTTTTTTTAAAAATCTTAACACTTTGTTTGTTGTCATCATTTTCATGTCTCCTCAATAATATGTTAATCAAATAATTTAGTAATCCACAATTATTTAATATATTTTAAAATAAATGCTGATAAACATGTCAACAGTGTAGTGCAACACACTGTTTTTTTTTCTTTTTGAAATGTGGGCATTACCAGTAAAGTCAGGATTGGTTGCCCATTGCTAATTGCCCTTGTATTGGGTGGGTGACTAGGCCATTTTATTTCCATTTCATTTCACTTCAGCTCTAAAGAATCATCTAGATTTGAAATGTTAGCTTGTTCTCTCTCCATGGATGCTGACTCACCGTGATCTCGAGCATTTATTGTGGTCAGCAGGGATCATGGAAAGATGAATACAAGAATAGTTTCTAGGCTTCCCCTTCTTAAAAGTGTTGATTGCTTCCTTTACAAAGTTGGCTGTTTGATGATTAATTGCCTTCCAGCACTGCCTGAACAAGTAATGGTGCAAGTAGAGTTGTAGAATCAGCACACCTTCAGCCCAACTCAGCCCTGCTATCAAGTTAATGAAGGCATTGAATTTATTAGCCCAGAACAACATTAAAACAAAATATTCAGCACATCAGGTACTACCTGTGGAGAAAAACAAAGTTAGGTCAATAACCTTTTATCATGACTGTTGAAAAATAAAAATGTGATATTCTGTTTATCTTACTGAATAGTCCAGGTTTTTGTTCTTCATTGAATTGACAATAGAAAGAAAAGTAAGTATTTAAATCAATGGAAGGTGGGAGATGCCTGGAAAACAGCAAGCCTGTGCAAGAATGGAGGTTAACTTACCAGAAAATTGCAAAAGCCAAAGAATGTGTGCACTTATTCACCTCTCGGAGACTAGATTACTGCCATGCAGCTCTCTCTGGAGCCCCAAACTTTAAGCATACCGTATTAAAGGATAGAAAATGTGGATGCTACAAATCAGTAAACAAATCAATACGTCTGGCAGCATCCGTGGAGAGAAAGCAGAATTAATGTTTCAGGTCCAGTGTCCCTTCTTCAGAAGTTCAGCATTCTGGAGGAGGGTCACTGAACCCAAAATGTTTAACTCTGCATTCTCTCCACAGATGCTGCTAGACCTATTAGGTTTGTCCAGAAATTTCTTATTTTATTTCTGTGTTAAATGATCCTTCTCTTTCGCTTATGTCTTACTGCAATTTCTTTTCAGTGCTTCATCAAATAACTTAAAGGCTGTCTACCCTTCTGCTGACTTGAAAGCCAATCAATTATCTAAGATATTTCCATCCTGAACACAAATGGTGGCGGTAATGCCTATCGCTTTAAGCTACTGCATCTTCTCAATCCTGCAGGAATGTGCCACACTCATTTTGGGTGGGAATATGGGTATGATCAGATAATTACAGATTTTTTTTAAGTGTCTGACAAGAGCTGGCAATAACAGTCATGTGTCTCAATTTTTCCCATGTGATCAGAAAACACAATTTCTGCATCTTGAGTCATTTGGCTGAGGTACCAGAAGGTAAGTAGCATCCAAGGAACTGTACCTCAGCATCAGAACCTTCAAGAGAGAGGAAGGAGGCGGTGTAAAATTAGAGTAAATATGGATACAAAGGACTATTAAGATATGTACATACAGTAATTAAAGATGTCTGGTACTGTACTTAATGCAAGAATTCAATGCCATTCTCTTACTCAGGAGTTCAGTGTTCCAGTATTGTGGTTACCTAGCTCTTTGTTACTTAGGTATAGGTTTCAATTCTAACTGTTAAACAAAAGAAATGGAATTCTACATATTCTGTAAACTTCAACTGCTAAAATTGTAACATTCAGCATACCATTATTCAGGGACATGCAATATGTAAGGAAGTAAGTAAGTTAAGAATGCCTGATTCGTAGCAATTATCCTTCTTTTCTGCTGACTGCCAGCGATTTGATTTCTTTTTCCCCAATATTCACTTTTAAAATGTTTACTGCTACTAATTTGGCCAAATTCTATTCTCACTGGGGTGTGGGCATGTAACAGAATCACCCCTCCCTGTCTAAAAATTGTCAATTATAACTGACACATACACAATACTTTACTAAATTCTCCAGAATATTTCAAAATATTTACTATCTTACTTTACAATTTAAAATGTTACCCATGCAAGTATGTAGCATATATGTAAACATTTTGGTTTAAAATAAAGCATACCAATTGTTTAGTTATAGGCTGTTGTTGGTAAACAATCCTCAATTCTAAATAGAGGTGGTTGAATTGACACTTCTTATCATGGTAATCTCCTTTAAAAACTGGATTCTGGCACAAATTATCAATGGTACAGAAGATTATATTTCTGTGGTCTCCAAACCTATTGATCAACATTACCTTGTCACTTCTAACCTTTCTTTTTGTCTGGGAAAGAAGAACTAAACATATTCTAAAATATTTTCAGTCATCTGGTTTGGCCTCAACTGATGTACGGTGTCAAATTTCGGTCACTTTAGGGAGGACATGAAGGCTATAGGAGTGGAGGCTGAGAAGACTCGGAGATATGGGACTTCAGTTACTTGGATAGATTGGAGAACCAGAGGTGATTCCCCTCAAAGTGAAATTGATCAATGTCTCAGAGAATCAAGACCAGAGAAATTAAAGCCTATCGCTCACCCTTTGGGGTTCTACTAACTGATTCTTGACAGTATCATGGCACTGAACAGTGGAGAGAATTCCATTAGTCCTTTCCAAATCTGCCGACATGAACTCTTCACAAATCTAAGAATCTAAACTTTCATAGTTCTAATAATTGGAAGACTTCTAATCAAAATCTCCTAGATTTTAAGGTGAGAGGGGAAAGATATAAAGGGGGCCCCAATGGGCAACGCTTGAACACAGAGGGTGGTGTGTGTATGGAATGAGCTGCCAAAGGAAGTGCTGCAGACTGGTACGATTACATTTAAAAGCCATCTGGATGCATATATCATAGAATCCCTACAGTGTGGAAACGGGCCCTTCGGCCCAACAAGTCCACACCAACACTCCAAAGAGTAACCCACCCAGACCCATTCCCCTACCTTATTATCCTATATTAACCCCTGACTAATCCACCTAACCTACACATTCCTGAATACTATGGGCAATTTAGCATGGCCAATTCACCTAACCTGCACATCTTTGGATTGTGGGAGGAAACCAGAGCAGAAACCCATGAACTCATGGGGAGAATGTGCAAACTCCACACAGACAGTCACCTAAGGCTGGAATCTAACTCAGATCCCTGGTGCTGTAAGGCAGCAGTGCAAACCACTGAGCCACCATGCCACCTATATGAACAAGAAGGGTTTTTAAGTGGGATTATGGGCCAAATGCTGGCAAATGGGACTAGATTAACTTAATCTCATTGGCATGGATGAGTTGGACCAAAGGGTCTGTTTCTGTGCTGTATATCTATATGACTCTCTATGACTCTATGGATTTAGAGATTTCACTAACTAAATCCTTCTGTTGAGGTAAGTTCTTCCTTAAACTGCCCTAAATCCTCCTTCTCAAAGAGAAATTAAACCAGCTTCTAAATTCAATGCTGGTGACTTGCTAAAGTCCATGTGGACCATAAATGTATTACCATCAATGCCTGGTTACCTCATCAGAAAATTCAACCACATTTGTCAAACATGATCTTCCCGTAACAAACCTATGTTGACTATTCCTAATAACTTCTAATTCCATCTCAGGTTCTATCCCCTCTGAACTCCATATCAAGATCCTATCACCTAGTTTAAATCCACCCTAACATCATTCGCAAACTTCCTTGTGAAAACTTTGATCCTCTTTCTGTTCAGATGTAGAGATGAGAGTGGTGCTGGAAAAGCACAGCAGCTCAGGCAGCATCTAAAGAGCAGGTAAAATGGGCATTTCATGCAAAAGCCCTTCGTCAGGAATCTTTTGCTCAAAACGTCGATTTTCCCTGCTCCTCAGATGCTGCCTGATCTGCTGTGTTTTTCCAGCACCATTCTAATCTTGACTCTAAACTCCAGCATCTGCAGTACCCACTTCTGCCTCTGTTCAGATGTAACTCATGCAACTTGTTTGGGTCCCACCCTCCCTCAGAAACAGTTCCAATGCCTCAGGAATAGAACATAGAACAATACAGCGTAGAACAGGCCCTTCGGCCCTCGATGTTGTGCCGACCTGTGAACTATTCTCAGTTCGTCCCCCTACACTATCCCAAAATCATCCATGTGCTTATCTAAGGATTGTTTAAATCTCCCTAATGTGGCTGAGTTGATTACATTAGCAGGTAGGGCATTCACACCCATACCACCCTCTGCGTAAAGAACATGCCCCTGACATCTGTCTTAAATCTATCACCCCTCAATTTATAGTTATGCCCCCTCGTACACACTGACATCATCATCCTAGGAAAAAGACTTTCACTGTCTACCCTATCTAATCCTCTGATCATCTTATATGTCTCTATTAAATCCCATCTTAGCCTTCTTCTTGCCATTGAGAAGAGGTTCAAGTCTCTAAAATCAAGAATCTAAAGTCCTCCCTCCTGCACCATTTCTCCTGCCACAAATTCCATCCTTCCATTCCTATACTCAATACTGCTTGGCACCAGGGAAAAAAAAAAACTGGAGATCACAACCTTTGAAGTCCTGCTCTTCAATTTTCTACCCAGCTTCCAAACGTCAGTTTGCAGAACATAAATGATCTATCTTCATGTGTCATTTATTCCAATATGTACCACAGCCCATGGCTGTTCACCTGCCCTCTTCAGAATGCCTTGCAATCATTCAATGGCATCTTTGACCTTGGTACCCAGGAGGCAACGTGCTATCTTGGAATCACATCTACAGCCATAGAAATGCCTGTCAACTTCTCTCAGTAATGAATCACTCATCATTATTGCCCTTCTGCACATTATCTCCCTTGCTGGGCTTCCCACCTTGCCTTGGCCTTTGCTCTGGCTGGCCTCTACAGAGGAACCATCACTATGCCTATTGCAAACAAAATACATTCAGGGAATCCCATCAATACTTGCCTGCCTGCTCCCTTTCGTTTGTCTGGCAGTCTCCCATTCCCTGTCAGCCTGCACATCCTTAAACTGTGGGGTGACCATGTGCTGAAATGTGCTACTTTCAACCTCACAGCTTCATGAATGCTCAGAATTTCCCCCAGCTGTTGCTCAAGCTCCAAACCCTGGAGATTAAGTTGCTCAGGGGGAGAGACTTCCTGAAAACATGGCTACCCAGGCTACCAAGGGTCTCTAGGTCCTGCCACTTGGGGCAACATGTGCAAATCATGGGCCTGAGTGCTCCACGCATATGTTAACTAAATAGACAATAGATCCCCTAACTTTGTTTTACCAATTCTGCTACTTAATTATAGTCTTGAAAACTTTATTCCTTTTTATGTCCTGAGTTTCACTCAGGTCTGCTGTCTGTCTGTCTGCTTCTCTGTGAGGATGCTCACCTCACACACTCCTCTTAGTGATGCCTGTCACATAGAGCTTCACTTTGTGCACTCCCCTCCAACTTGCTCATCTCTTCTGAAACTTGCACAAAGACTAGTCACCTTACATTTTTTATAAGACTGATCATAAGTGGAGAGTGTTACTAGCATTGTCAGCACTTGTTGTTCATTCTTAAATGCCCTGAAGAAGATGCTTGGTAGTTTTCTTATTAACCATTGTAGTCCATCCCATCTGCACCAACAATCTTGCTAGGAATTAAGTTTCAGCAATTTGTCAGATTGCAAGGAACAGAAGTATAATTCTGAGTCAGGACAGAGTATAGCTGACCGGGAAACTTATGGATGGTAATGTTCACTTGTATCTGCTGCCTTTCTCTCTTTATATAATGGAGATCACAGGTTGGAAGGTGTAATGAAAGGGACATTGGCAATTTGCTGCAGTTCATTTTGTTGATGGTGCACACTGACACTGCAATGTAGTGAAAGTGAAGGGAATCAATGGTTAAATTTATGTATGGGTTGCTAATCAAGTTTTGACCTGGATTGTTTCTTTTTCCTGCCTTGGTGAGCATTTTCAGCTTTTTTGTTACTTCACATTTTCAGCCGATTATTTTGCTTTGTAAGTTATTTTCCTAGGCTACTTATTTTTGTCCCTTGAGCAGAAATATTTGTACATCACACTGGGGATACAAATAACATTATCTTTTATTTATAGTATGACTACTTGTGAATTGACAGCATGGCATACATAGTAATTTGCTTATCTTTATTATTATTCTGTGCGTCACACTATGCTTAAGTATGCTTAGAATAAGATAACATATCTAATAACTGTTTAACAGCTTTCTGTATGCTTGACCTGCAACAAACATATGAACTGCAATGCAGAAAACAATATATTGTGTTATCATGCTTGCAGAATGGAGACCTTTGTTTTAACTTGTCCCACGTTAACATATTGCGAGATAGAATTCAGCAGATGAAATTGGAGAAAAAGCTGAAATATTAAGTGTGTCATACTTAGTAATAGGTCCTGATGAAACCTCTCTACATCACATGCTGTTAGCCATAATGACTTTAATAATTGTTACACATGGATACGGGTATAACACAACAGAAAAAAGTCCTTCTTAACTTCATCAGCGTTTCTATATTATGTTAGCTATGCCAATATTGGCTGCTTTTACCTTGCTAATGAATGCTGAAAAAAACTCTTGCTATCCTTGTATTTTTCTTGTTAAAAGATGAGAATGCACTGCAGACTGAAACAGTTCATAACTAAAATCTGTATGAATAGATGCCATGTCAATCCACTGGCATGCTGATCATGAGACAATCAAACATTTAGGTTTGTCCACTTTCCTCTCAATTGCCACTCAGGCAGTGAAATGAGCCAGGTTCTCAACAGTCCATTCATATGTTGAAAATTGTGTGGTTGAATTTTCTCAGGGATTCTATCTGCCTTTATCAATGAGGAAAGGATTCACTTCTGATTTCCTTTGGTATAAACAAGTGTAGTGAAGCTCTTACTTTGGCCCCACCCCCCACCTCGGAAATTGGAGTTTTGCTCCTTACTGTGGTAAATCCCGGAAACAGGGGTTACCCTGGAACTTTACTATTTCTCTGTGGATTCTTCAATTTAAGTTTTAACATTATGGTAGAAGACAGACAGCCACTACCCATCAACCCACCTGCAAAAGGTCAGGATGAATGCTACTATATATTTGAATACCTCTTAAGTTATAGATCCAATCAGAAATCTATTTAATAGTGAGGTAACAGTACTAATAGATCTTTCCCAAAGCCATAACTCTCAAAATGTAACAGGCAACCTGGCGAGTACTACATATAAATACATAGTGAGAGTAATGTCTTTAATGTGTCTTCTTCACAGATGTGGCTCATCACATCTCGCTAGTCAATATTTCCAAGCTCTCCCCACTGGTGCTTCACAAAGCTAAAGCATGTGTAACTTTCACAAGCTTCTGTGTTTCAAGGGTACAGTACACAATGAATGTTGTGGACTTCAGTCAGAGGTGAAATTCAACTTCGTGAAAATTGGTAGCTTGTTTTTTTTAAAAGATCATGATAAATAACTAGTCATAAAATTGCAGAAACATGCAGCTTTATAACATGCAAATTCTGCCAATGTAATTAGCGGACTATTAATTATGAAGGATCACAGTTTCACTAAAGTTTTATAGTCAATGTCTCATTTAACCTTAAAGTTTGTCAGAGTTTTTGGAGAGCTGAATACGCCATTGTCGAATTAATACTAAAGTTACAGAAATCTTGTCTTGGCAAATCCAGCTTTTTCTGCTTGATTTTTGTATGAATGTCAAAACAATGAAAAACAATGCAAAGTAAGATTTCAAAATGAGGTTTAAATTGAGAAAGAACAAAAGAGACTGGAGTGTTTTTTTATTAGAACAAAGAAGGTTTTAAGAGGAGATCTGACATTTCTGGAAAGGGCTTAAGTGGATTGCATTTTCTCGAGTCAATACAGGTGCATTGGATGTCATGACCTTCTACTCTGTAAAATTTTATTGTTTGATCACAATCACTTTCAACTTGATGACAGTTTTTCTTAATTAATGCAGTTTATTATATGTTTTGTCTATGTTTTGTTCTGCACACATCCATTTGATTGCCATTTGTTTTTAATAATGATTTAGCCATTGGGTTGGGAAAAAAAACAGAACATAATACCAGCCAGGAGCACCTGGTGATGTAGATTGTATAAGAAGCATTATGTACCGTGTATCTCAATTAAACTACGGCATGAACTGAGTTCTTATCAAATACAAACTTCTAAAAGTTAAATTATTTGTGGCTTTCTGCAATTGATCCAACCAAGTTGAATTCTCTCCTTCTATACTTGCCTCCCCAGCACTCATCTCAGTAATTAGGCATGGTGGCACAATGGTTAGCAATGCTGCCTCACAGCGCCAGAGACCTGGGTTCAATTCCTGCCTCAGGCAACTGTCTGTGTGGAGTTTACACATTCTCCCTGTGTCTGTGTGGGTTTCCTCCCATGGTCCAAAGATGTGCAGGCCAGGTGAATTGGCCATGCTAAATTGCCAATAGTGTTAGGTGAAGTGGTAAAGATAGGGGAATGGGTTTGAGTGGGTTGCTCTTCGGAGGGTCGGTGTAGACTTGCTGGGGTGAAGGGCCTGTAAGTAAGTAATCTAATAACACAAAAGGTGGAACAAATTTCTTCCGACCTATTTCTCGGCTTGAAATAAAGTGGTGTACTGACAATGTGCACAAAGTTTAATTGAAATTGGATGATGGGCCATGTCAAAATACTTCTAAAGAGGCTGCAGGTATATTCAATCTTTTGGGGCAGTCCATTGAGTCCACTAAAAGATGAAGTTAGGTTCTCTGCCTCACTAGCAACAGCATCAGATCGATTCTGGAATGGAGATAAGCAGAAGGGATGGAGGCTGTGGATGCTGTGTGTTATGTGAGCAGAGAACTTTTCCAAGGGGCAGCTGCAACCTCAAAACTGACTCCACATTCTGGTAGCATTTTTTTTTAAGAAAGACGGTCAGGCCATATACAGAGTCGGTTACACTGAATGCAGCTGGTGTCCAGTGTTTTTCCGGCTGGTTACTATGTTGGACAGTTGGTTTTCCATTTTGTATTCAATTAAAATGAATCGGACATAAAATATTTTTTAATTATGTTCCCCCTAATTACCGCATTACGTGAATACTTCAATTCTAAACAAAAGAAGTCCAAAAGATCTGTGAATGCTGGGAATCAGAAGCAAAAACAGAAAAAGCTAGAAAAATTCAGCAGGTCTGGCAGCAACTGTGGAGAGAAAGCAGAGGAAACGTCGGGTCTGGTGATGCTTCTTCAGGCTTGTTGAGTTTTTCCAGCAATTTCTGTTTGTCTGTGTAATGCTTAGACTCTGTTTGAGTAACGCGGAGGTTGTTATTGACTTATTGTGGAGCCACGCTAGTACGTGCTTCAACTTGTAAATAAAGATTGAAAAGTTATGTACCTTCATAGCTCAAATCAAAGTTTTAGTAAAATGTTAGATGATTCATAAATTAGAACAATGAAAATGCTTACCTATGAAATGCTCTGAAACTGTACCATGTCAACATATGACTGAATAGTTTATAGAATTGGGTCACCTTTCCTCTCTACTCTAAGTTGTCTGATTAACTTGTTACCTTATTGAGATAGGGGATTGCATGTCTAAAGCCCCATTTGAAAATAAAGTGGGTCAGTCTTAAGCTGTTCTTGTTTGGGACATCTCTGTGTGTGTTGAGACATTAAAAATAACTCCATCAAAAATTAACCTAATTTTATTTTGTGTCAAAAAATAGGCCACATTAGTTAACCATGGTTGTGCAACATATATCAGGCAGAATATGCATGAATTTATAGGAGGAGGTGGATTTTAATTGGGTGACCAAAGTGCAAAAATATGAGCTGACACATGAATAGGTTAAGATATCTCAAAATACTGCAGGAATTAATATAATATGGCCAGTGACATTTTACATATTTTTCAACAAACGCTTGCTGTTAGTTTTAGAACAGATTCAAGTAGACCACAAGGCAGCCCTGTTTTCTGATTGGCCCATTGATGCACTTCTGCAAGAAAGGAGGATTATAGGAGGCCCATCTTGTGACACTCAACAAAACCATCTCAGGAAGAATGAACGCAGTTTGCCCATTGTTATATAGGCATGTCAGCACACACTACACTGTAGGCTGCTGCTCATGATGAAGGCTGCTGTCACCATCCTTTTGAAGTGATGTTACTGGATCCAGCTTACACCACAGGCTTTGCTGGGGCTAGGGGTGAGTGTCTGATTCCGGTAGAGTAAGGGAATATATTCCTGTTCCTCTTGGCCCTCAAGCAGAGTTGGAAATGTACTTTATAGTGTCCTAGTACTTATTCTCCTCATGAAGCTCTCCTTGTGAAGCTCTTCTCTGCTCCTTTTGGGAGTAATGTTTCTTAAAGGCCTGGCAAATCTTGCTGCCCACTGCAAAACATGCTACCTGAGTTAATTCAGAGGTTGCCCAATGTTGTAACATTTTTACTTTATCAACCTGTGGAGACATGAGCCCATCTCCATTAAACCTGGAAGTGGGCATGTCAGAGTTCAAATCTTAATTTTTTTTTAATACACAGTGCACCCCATGCTCTTCAATGGCTGTTTCAAAATGGAGTCCACTGTTGTTGGTCACTTGCACTTCTTAAAGCTAAACTGCACTTCTTAAAGGGATACCGCATTGCAGCTTTGGCAAGTGCTCTCTATTGTTCTGACTATGACCTGACAGAGAGAAGAACGCTGACCATAGGAAGTAGAACAGGTCACCAGAGATTCAACTATTAACACTAGAGGTTTGTTGAAGGAGATGGAAAGGAGGTGAGATGTTCTGTATTGTGAAGAGACAGGATACCCTCCAGGCAGGTGAGGATAAGGCAATGGGAGCAGATAACTATACAAGTCAATAACCATACAAGGACTCACGCCCCTAAGAAACTGGATGTCGTGCCAAAAGAAGTTTAATAACTGCAAAATGAAACAAATGTCATTCCCATTTCATATTCACCATTGTGACAGGTGTATTATTCAGGTCATACCCTTTAGTGTAGGTGAAGTGACTGGAGTTGATGGTTCTCTCTTCCAAAATCTTCCGGCTCAAATCCTATTTCCCAAACCTTTTATTATGACTAGATGAAGAAAAGTGAAATGGCTTCCCTTATTCCCACTCCTCGTTTTGTAAATTTCAAAACACAGTTCGCATCAAAAGACATGTAATTGCCATTTCAGCATGTTCACCTGTTTATGTTTCAGTGAGAATCAAATAGCCAGACAGATTTCTTTGACCAAAACAACGAAAAAGTTTTGTGTTTAAACGCACGCGGATAAAGTGTTAAAACAGGAAAAATATGCCTTAACTTTCAGCAACTCACAAATACGCACACTCAAACCAAATATGCAAAAAATATGAGTTTACCTTTGGCCAAATGAAAGTTTGATAAGAGATAAAGAAACAGAAAAGGACAGTTTCAGATTGTGACTGGCCATCCAAAAGCCCTCAGCTGACAATTTAACATTGTGACGGAGGTCTGCTCCAAAATTGCTGCAAATCAAATGAAAGTCTTCCCGTAAAAAGGTTCTCTGTCTACTTGCAGGAATGTAAACACAATCAAACTCAGCAAATAGGTTGCTGTCTTAGGTACAAATAATGAGATCAATAACAGCAGCTTCTTTTCACACATCCTCAATAGACAAGGTCAAAAGTCACACAATGCCAGATTATAGTCCAACAGGTTTATTTGAAATTGCAAACTTTTGAAGTGCTGTTCCTTCATCAGAGCTTGAGGTTTCAAATAAACCTGTTGGACTATAATCTGGTGTCATTTGACTTTTGATCTTTGTTATGGACTAAGCCAGACCACTCAAAACATTCTTAAGCAGGCAGCTCAAGACTATAACTTTGCAAATTTTTTTTCAGAAAGAGTACAGTGAAAATTATGCCGATTAAGTTAGCTAGGTTGACTACTAGATTTTAAATTTTATTCACAAAATTGCACAATGAACAGAACAGAATAAAGAACCCCTACAGAACTCAGTCTATCCAAAATATAATTAACTGTGCTGTTTCGAACATATACAATAGTCCCAACAACCAAATTCCCTTTGAAAACCAATATAAATGGAACACATGTTTACAGGTTGAAGTTGAAGGGCAGAAAGAGAGAGTTTCCACACCGGTCCCTATTGAACTTCCAACCAGTCCAAGATTGAACTAAAGCTGCTCAGCTCAGCTAGAGAGCTGACTACTCCCCTTCCTTTATACAGACCACTTCTAAAACATGACCACTTTGGCCTGAAGTCTTGTCTGCTTACAGATAAATAAAAGGCCTCTCAAAATCCTTTTCATTTCTGTACCAAGCCAGACTGATCGGAGCCTGGATTGGTTTATTACCACTCTGAATATAACCAAGGACAGAGTCTACTTGAGCCAAGGAACAGCTTTTAGAAAGAAAGGACTAGCTTTGTGATAACTTGTCCACCCCAGTCCAACACCAGCACCTCCACATCATGTCCTCAGTAAACACATACAAATCTTGGTTGATTACATAAATTTTCTCTAACAGCAATTAGAAGTTTTAAAAGTCCACTATAACTTGCAAAATGTAGCTTTGATTAACCAACACATATCATTCTGTATTATGACCGAGATAATTCATTTTAATGCCCATGCAATTAACCTTTGAATGATTCGTCCTTCAGGGCTGCATATGGTGCAGCTCCATTTACGATAACACAGAAAGACAATTGTCTACACATCTTCAGGTCTCTAATGGGGGTCTTCATCCCAGCTTCTCTGGAATGGAATGGAATGCAAACTGTTCAGTAATGCATATTGTAGAGACTATTTTCATTTTTAGGCTATATTCTTGTTTCAGTGAAAAACTGGCTTTTTAAAAAGAAATTAAGAACTTAAAAATGTATTGCTGGAAAGGCGCAGCAGGTCAGGCAGCATCAAAGGAGCAGGAGAATCGATGTTTCAGGCATAAGCCCTTCTTCAGGAATTTCTCCTGCTCCTTTGATGCTGCCTGACCTGCTGCGCTTTTCCAGCAACACATTTTTAAGCTCTGATCTCCAGCATCTGCAGTCCTCACTTTATCCTTTTCAAAAAGAAAGCCCAACATCCATTTCCATTCAATGAATTAGAAATTAATATTTAACATGAGAACATCTCTGCAACACACTTCTAACTTGTGCCATGAAAGTGAAAAAATATGGCCAATAGATTGTGAATCCCATCACCTGATTTTAATATCAGAGACTTTCCTTAACCAAGATGGTTAAAAAGTAAAAGCAACACTGAATAAAAATGGCCACAACAATTGGCTAACTACACAGGAGAAAGCGAGGACTACAGATGCTGGAGATCAGAGTCAAATATGTGGAAAAACACAGGAAATCAGGCAGCATCTGAAGAGCAGGAGAATCAATGTTTTGAGAATAAGCTCTTCATCAGGAGCTACACAGGTTAGTCAAGCTTCATGAAATCAACATCGAAAAAGTTTAGTTCAGATGATTTTGATTAATATGTATATCAAAAGGCAATGAAACTAGTGCAAATTTATCAAGCATGAAGAGAATCTCACATTGTATTTTGATTTACATTTGTATGATAAGTTTCACAGACCAGAGAAGAAAGACTTTCAACTTTAACTTCTTGTACATACATATGACATCACATTTTCAGACTTTTCTTGAGGCCAGCAGAATATAAAACTGTTCTTTATTTCATTCAAGGAAATCTTATATTTGGATTCTTCTTGTTTTTGTTGAACTAATTAACTACATTTTAACTAGAGTGAAGTAAAGCCTTGTGCTGAAAAGAACATAACTCATTGTTGTGACCAACTGAAGAGGTCAAAACAAAAGAGGTGATAATTCATCCACTCTAACTCGGCCATAACACTTGCAAGCTCCAAATAGTATAAGCACGCTCTTCTTACTATTTTTCTCGGTTTTACCATGCTTGTCTCTTTTTCATTTCAGATACCCAATAACAGTGCAATGACAGTGATGAAAGAAAAGAAATACAGTCATGATAAAGACACATACTCACTTGATTTCATGCTCATGACCGCTATCTCAGTTACTGACATTGAATACTTCAGAGGAACTTCATGTGGTAAGACACCAAACACAAGTGTACCACATCCTGGGCAGGGGAAAGGATATTGGAGGTGCAAGACATTCTTCATGATTAATCTGAGTTCAGAGTTGAAGTTATAATTATAACCAAGAGTAAAGTACATCAATCTATACTGAAGCAAAGCAGAAGAACAGACATGAATAATCTTTCTCCCTACAATGTAAAAGAAGGCAACAACTGATCCAAGTTTGAAAATGTGAGTATTATAGGGTATCTTCAATCTATCAAACCAATCCTGACACAAGTCACAGAAAAAAAAAATTCAATGTAATTTTATATATTACTGAGAAATTACCTGTAACAAGACTTCACGCCCTTCCACTGCCTTAACTTTTGGAAATTTGCACAAACAACAAATGACTGGCCTAACATCACTACTCTCTTTTCTGGCACTAAAGCCAACTCCTAACACCAGCTCACTAATTTAACAATAACAAAGCAAAAAAAAAGCCAGCAACAATAAAAAACAAAGCAGAAATAACATTACAGTATAATATTTACATGAGCATTTCAACTAATACAGTAAAGATGTAAGCCAGATGGATGCAGCAGAAATCAAGAGATTAGCGCATGAATTCATTCTCTAGCCCAGCACAAGGACACTGATCAACTAATCAATCACATGATACCTGTTAATTCCATCAACCTCATCAATCAAGAAAAACTTTCATTGTGTACAATTTCTTCTGAGCTGTGGTGCAAGATTGAAATTAGTATTTTCCTTTATTTTCATACTTTGAATGATTAAATTCTGGTGACTATTTCACTAAATGTCCTTTTGTACAGCTAACCAAAGATAGCACTAGAGCATGTTTGTAAGGACATTAACCACAGTATATGTTTGGTGTTCCTCTAAAAGTTGTGTCTGACCATGGTCCACAGCACACTATGCATTCTTAAAAGATGAGTGCAGGAAATGGGATGTTCGACATTTTAGCCTTTCTCCTCACTACCCTCAGCTGAGTGGTATCACAGAATACACTGCACAGTCAAATCTATGATAGTTAAGAGTAAAATGACTTGCCAAGATTTTTGGATGGCCGTGCTAAATTGATGTTAGTTCAAGGCAATGTTTTGCTCTCACTAGCACCTTTCACAATTGGGAGTCAGATCCATTCCATTCTTCCTTTCCACACTCTAATATTGACACCATGTAGGAATTGGACATATAGTTTGACTATAATATAGAATCAGTGTGTCTAATTGTACTTTTAGTATTAGGTTTTAAATTCTGGGTGATTAATGAATTATGTAACTTAGTCATAGAGATGTACAGTATGGAAACAGACCCTTTGGTCCAACCCGTCCATGCCGACCAGGTATCCCAACCCAATCTAGTCCCACCTGCCAGCACCCGGCCCATATCCGTCCAAACCCTTCCGATTTATGTAGCCATCCAGATGCCCTTTAAAATGTGGCAATTGTACTAGCCTCCACCACTTCCTCTGGCAGCTCATTCCATACACGTACCACCCTCTATGTGAAAAGGTTGCCCCTTAGGTCTCTTTTATATCTTTCCCCTCTCACCCTGAAACCTATTACCTCTAGCTCTGGACTCCCCCACCCCAGGGAAAAGATTTTGTCTATTTACCCTATCCATGCTCCTCATGATTTTATAAACCTCTATAAGGTCCCCCTCAGCCTCCGACGCTCCATGAAAACAGCCCTAGTCTATCCAACGTCTCCCTATAGCTCAAATCCTCCAACCCTGGCAACATCCTTGTAAATCTTTTCTGAACCCTTTCAAGTTTCACAACATCTTTCCAATGGGAAGGAGACCAGAATTTCCCGCAATATTCCAACAGTGGCCTAACCAATGTCCTGTACAGCCATAACATGACCTTTTAACTCTTGTACTCGATACTCTGACCAATAAAGGAAAGCATATCAAACGCCTTCTTCACTATCCTATCTACCTGCGACTCCACTTTCAAGGATCTATGAGCCTGCACTCCAAGGTCTCTTTGTCAGCAACACTCCCTAGGACCTTACTATTAAGGTCTTTTATCACTTGTGACTGTACTAACTGAATATGAAAGAATATTTCACCTAGTTCATCTTTTAAATGCTGATGATTGCCATCCATTAATGTTAGAATATGTTGTATATAGAATTTAGAGTATACTCACCATGTAGTCCTTCACACTGTTTTGATAGTGCTCTGTTTACAGTTATAACTAACTTTGCAATCTGTTTTTAAAAGTAACATAGCAATTCCAAACACAATAGCCATAGTAAGCACATTCATATAAGCTAACCAGGCTTCCTATTCCTGGATGGATGGACATCAGGAGGTGGCCATACACTTCACATGCTTCACCTAGGCAGATCTAACCAGGCACTGTCTGTACCAGAGTTCAGGAATAGCATTACTGTGGTTGTGATTCCAAAAGGCTTGCTATTCAATGGTACAGTGTGCAGAGAGCTTAAAGAAGACAAGAGAAAAAATTCAAAAGAGACAGCACATCAGCCAACTATAGACCAATATTTCATTAAATAAGTCAAGTCCACTACTTTGTTGTGTGCCACATCTGCTGTACTTGTTTTGACTACTTAATAAATTTGTGAACCTTGTCAAAATACACTTGTAACTGAAGTAGTTTCCTATTTGGTCAGACTGAATCTTATAATTAACGTTAAATTGAATTACAGAGCCCTGTAATTATGATGTATTGTTTGGAAAGAAAGGAGAAATTGGTACAAGAGCATGATTAACAAGCAAAGCATTGGAGTTTGAGACACTTATAAAAATACATAGGTTTGTGGCAAGATACCATTTCATTATGGTCCACCTAGCTCATAAGATGTGACAATGAGCAATGGACAAGTCCTGTGAAGAAACAGGTAACATATCTACACCGTACATTGTTAGCCACCTATCACTCAGGATGGTGACTCAACATTGACAATATCATACTAGACAACAACCACACACCTATGACAAATGATATATATCAGAGTGAAGCTACATGGCCAATGATAACTGTGTGTAAGGACTGATTATGTCGTTTGTCCCTGAAAATGTTATCTAAATGTATAGAGACAAACTATCTATGTGCATCCTTTTACACGTTATTCAAAAAGGGTTCCATCCTTTAACGGGAAAGTGGGGGAAGGGGGGATATTCTCTTATTACATAGATTCCAGATCAAACTGCAGTGTAAATTTAAGACAGTTACATGACATTATGACATGTGACATTCTAATATAAAAAGGTACCTGCTTCGCCTTCAGTCCCTCGGAATGTAACAGCGTCAGTAATATCAGCAAGCAGAGAAGTCTGTCAAATGATAGCAATGTAAATATTCAGATATCATAAACTTCAAGACATTCGTCTCAACAAGAACCTGATCTTTGTGTTAAATGCTACATGAGCTACTGAGTAAGACAGCACTCAGGCCATATCGTATTGGCATTAGTGTTTGACCCAAGAAATTATGTCAGAGTTGAGCACGATGTTGGCATGTGTTTTACATGCTGCTTGGAGACTATCCTTTTCAGTTTGGAAGGGGTGTCAAACTCTAAGCAATTTGCAAGACAAATAGCAGTGCAGCGTTTGACAGCTGAGTGTTCCGTAGCAGCCACCTCATGCCTGATTACTGCAGCGGAAGCTCACAATGCTGCTATCATTAGTTCTGGATCCCAGTGGTCCAGGGAATTTCCAGCATGTCACAGTAAGCCATTCTCCAGCAGTTTACTAATTGCTCAGATGCCACCCAGAGGAATTCAGATGCTTCATGAAAGAAGAGCCTGCATCCTCTCTCCAGTTGGCAGTGTTCATGCTCTTACCTCTGCCACTCTATAAATATCCTTTCTATTTCCTGACAGCAACCAGTCAGTTGCCAATCTTGGTACGATGGAATAGTGTAAATCAAGCTTTCCAGACAGGAAGCTGCAAGGTCATCTGTAGTCTCCTCCACTCAAAGTCAGCAGCCTTACACCAGATGGAGGCACCAAAGCAATGCACAAAAGCAATTATTTTGTTTTTCTGTACAGTGTGGCATAATTTGATTTATATGTTTGGTTTGGAATTTTTATTTTCTTCTTTTTTTAATTTTTGCACTGTGGGAAGAGGACAATATGATGACGCAATTTTACAGGGCCTTGAAGAGGCCATGCCTAAGATCATGAGAGGCAAGGATAGGGTGAATGATTAGATGATTAGATTCCCTACAGTGTGGAAACAGGCCCTTCGGCCCAACCAGTCCACACCAACCCTCCGAAAAGTAACCCACCCAGACTCATTCCCCTCTGACTAATGCACCTAGCACTATGGGAACTTTAGCATAGCCAATTCACCTGACCTGCACCCATCTTTGGACTGTTGGAGGAAACTGGAGCACCCGGAGGAAACCACAGGGAGAATGTGCAAACTCCATACAAACAGTCGCCCGAGGCTGGAATCAAACCTGGGACCCTGGTGCTCTGAGGCAGCAGTGCTAACCACTGAGCCACCGTGCCGCTCAGTGTTTTTTCCCCCAGGATTGGGGAATCGAGGACTAGAGGCATCAAATTAAGGTTCGAGTGGAAAGAGTAAAAGGGAACCTGAAGGGCAACATTTTTACAGAGAGGGTGGTAATATATGGAATGAGCTGCCAGTGGTTGAGATGGGTACATTAACAACAATTAAAAGGCATCTGGACAAATACATAGATAGAAAAGGATTAGAAGGATATGGGCCAAGTGCAGGGATATATGGGAAGCATGGACAGACAAATTATTTGGCGTGCACTAGTTTGGGCCAAAGGACCTGCCTTCATGATGTAGGACTCTGTGACCTGGAGTACTATGTGCAAATATGCTCTCCTTATCTGAGGAAGGATGTTCTGGACATGAAAGGAGTGCGGCAAAGATTTCCAACAGGACTGGACAGGGCAAGCACAGGAAGGATGTTCCCGATGACTGGGGAGGCCAGAATCATGGATTACAGTTTAAGGATATGGGTCAGACTGAGGAAACATTTCCTCACTCCAAGAGCAGTGAGCCTGTGCAATTGTCTGCCACAGAAGGCGATTGAAGCTGAAATATTGAATGTTTTCAAGATGGAGGTACAAATAGATTTAAGAGCTAAAGAGATCACAGGGCAATGGGAGAAAACAGGATCACACTATGGAGTTGGATGATCAGGCATGATCATATTGGATGGTGAAGCAGGTTTGAATGGTCAAAAGTACCTATTCATGCTCCTACTTTCTATGTTTCTATATTTCCTATAGTCAGTGAGAGAGGAAAATTAGTGAGTGTAGGAATATTGATGAATTATGATTTGGTATCATTGAATTAGTTGTTCACATCCTGCCTGGGCAGAAAGGGACTGTCAAGGTTGCAATTTTCCTTCTTCTCAACCCCCTTGGTTTTAACTTTCGGCACTTACTCCAACCTCTGCTCCAGAACTTCATAGCTGATTCCTGATATCAAGGGCAGTTCCCTTCAGATTGCCCAATGAATCTAACCCATGTAGTTTCCAAAGTGGCTTATCATTCTCTGCAATATTTAAATAAAATCAAAATATTGTGGAGGCTGCAGGTCTGAAATACAAACACAAAATGCTGGAGAAATTCAGCAGTTCTGGCAGCATCTGTGAACCAAGAAACAGCATTAATATTTCAATCCAAAGACATTTGTGAGTTTTGAAGAGGACTCCTTGGATTCAAAACATTAACTCTGTTTCTCATGCCAAAAGTGGCTGTTGCACCTGCTGAGTTTCTTTAGTGCTTTCTGTTTTTATAATTACAACATTTGCATGTCCAGTTAAATCACAGTTTTACTTAGCATTGACATTTACCTATTACATACGCTGATGAGTCATGCTGCATATTAAGTAACATGACACTCACAAATTTTAAGAAAATTCTGGTTTAGCTCCTGTACATGAAGCATAGGTTGAAACATGAGTAGTTGTCAACTTAAGTTAAAACCACTGTGGGAAGCGTTCGAAATAGGCAAATTTTAATGCTTGTAGTTGCGTGAAAAAACCTTTCAAAATGTAATAATTATTTGTACCTGCCCGAAAATCTTTGCCTCTGGATTAGAAGACAACAGCAGAAAATAATCAGCTTTCTTTATTTAAACAGTTTTGCCTCCTACAGTGAAATGTAATACTTTGAGATGTGACATGTGTACAGAAACAAGATACACATACAATGTCATTTCAATGCTTTGCTGTATTTCCGAGCATCATAGAGTCAACGATAATTAGAATGCTCTAGTTTACAGCAAAGAGATTCAATTCCAAACAACTGTAATAAGAAAATGTAGACAGACATGATTTCAACTCAATGACTGGCTAGTGTTGGTTTATGACCTGTTCATTACCTCACTCTGACTCACTAATGTGAAACCCAAACCATTTCAACTTCTTGGCATCACTGAACTGCTTGCCAGGCCCTTATCTAAACCTTGCATCAATGGCATCAAGTAGGTGGCTGGCAACAGCCAAGTCCGTTCTGATCAAAGCTGATAGCAGTCTGGTCAGAATGATTAATTTAAAATTAAAGTGTTAGTAAAATGGCTACCTGCGATGTGTGTGTGCCTCATGCTATCCAGCAGACAAGTAATGACATTTGTACATGAATGCAGTTCAATCTAAACCTCCCCTTTTGTAACAAAGTACAAAAAAAGCACATGCATTACATACTTTCAGTTACCCAAGTTATCCAACATATTCACTTGTTTTTTGTGTTCATGAAGTTCATTATTCTTTTCTTAATTCTTCATTTTTGAATTACCATGTTAAACCACATTGCACAAGTCTTGAAGGTTACCGATGCTGCATTTCAATCTAAGACTTTATGTTGACCTGATGTTCTCCTTCTGTAGTCATTATTCCAGCTGGTACAAAACATGTATCACCTTTCAACTTGCTTGAACCAACCTGCTGTACGGTGTAAAGTGATTTCTCAGAATCTTCAGCTGATGCCTCTGCAGTGTTGTTCTGTACATTTCTCATTGCGCTTCCTTCTAGTCAACATTTGTTCATTCAGGTTCTTGTAGTGAGAACACTGCTTTCGCTATGCTATAATTGTTTTAACATGCAAATACTACAAGGAATAGTATGGGGATGATGCTGAAAGATGTTTAACTGACTTCAATGCTTTCTGTCCAAGTTGTTCCTGCACTTGGATGTGCAAGTAGACGTTCCACTTGGAATACTCCTCAACTTGAAGAGTGAACAGAAGTCAGGTAGGGTATGGGAAGCTCCTGGAAAAGGATGGATGAGGAGGAAGAAGAGAATACTTTCAGTATGAGGCCAAGACGGTCTAGGGTGCTCATGGAGCAATTCTCATACCTGAACTCAGCAAGGAAGAAGGTGTCTGTGCTTCACTCAGGACACTGTCACTGAAACTTGCCTTCACATTAATTATAATGAAGGCAATGCATTGCTAGTCATTGTGAAAGTGCCTGTGACCATGAACCGTTTTGCATCTAGCTTCTTCCAGGTTACAAGTATTTGCAACATCTTGCAGTTTTCCATCTAGTGTGCTTTAGGGAAGTCACTAACACATTCTAGTTAATAACAGAAAACTACATTTCATCTCCTTTTGCAGATGTATACAGAAGGAGTGTATATATGGCTTCAACAGGTTTGCAGCTTCTCCATGGTGCAGGACACAATTGAATATGTGCACATTACTTTGCAGGACCAATATTTTGATCCTGCTTTATCCTGCAATGAAAATGTGATCGTGATCAGAAAATCTTTCATATGAATGACCAACAGCCTGGCAACAATCACGATTTTACTCATTTATGTCAGTGAGCCAGCTGCATTTTCACCATGGTGGCAAATGAAAGGATCACCACTGGCTATCAAATGTTAGCTGTTGACTACCCTGGCTCATGACTTTTGTACTCGACCCATGCAGAATAAGGGGCAACATGTCTGAAACAAAAGCCATGCTCCTACATGAACAATAGTCCCTCTGATTGGACTGTCCCGAAGAAGCCCTGCAATACTCAACAGAATGGGTGTCTATATAAATGATGTTCTGATGAATGTTGAAACCATCATGAAAGAAGAAAAGCCTCAGTACTATGGTGCTGTTGGGTGAGCACCTAAGGAACAGCAGAATGAGAAGAAGGAGGAAGAAGGAAATTTTGGAAGCGGAAGAAAGGAGACAAACCAGGCAGCTGTTTTCTCACCAGGCTGTCCATGAAGAAATCAGCCAAAAGTAATACTAAAGAGTCAGAATCTGGATTTCCCATTCACACACAGGCTCAACATTTATCTTCTCATTGTCACTGACCATCACTGTGTCCGTTTGATCTTAATGTGAAAATAAATCACCATGAAATAAGCATTGTAGATAGTTTCTCATCGATTTTGTTCAGAGGTGTTATACATGCCTCTGGAGCAGGTGGCAATTGGGGAAAGAAAAGCATTGTAAACCAAAGGAATAAATGAAATTATGTTGTGTTGCATATAGACACAAACTAATCACTCTGGACAGAAAGGGCGTGCAGGATTTGTGCATTCTCATTCTCCTCGTGCTTTTCTGCCTTCTCCTCCTCATTGTTTCCATTCATACCTGAAAAGTGGTGACAAGGGCTGTTCCCTCAATGCCACAGTTGTGCACCATGTACCACATCATGATAAAATCTTGAGACCGCTTTGGCATGTACAACCAACCTCGTGTGGAGTGGTGCAGGCTACAAGGTCATTGCTGCAGAAGGCCAATAATCTGCTGTTGTAAATGTCTTGTGTGACAGCATGGCTCGCATTGCTTGCTGTGCCCATGGGCCTGAGTTGTCATGAACCATGCTGCCTGCACACCATCTTTATTTTCTAGTCCTCCCCTTTTCCTTGAACGCTGAAATACAGTATGCTGAGAGGACTGCTTTAAAATGAATGTATTGTGAATGCTACCAGCATATAACATTGACTTGGAGAATGTGCCTGCTTCACGTTGATGAAGTGGAATTTCTCTCCCTTGAGGTTCATGGCAGAGTTGACATGAAGTATGTGCAAATTGATGTGTGTGCAGTCAATGGTGCTCTAAGTGTAAGCCAGCAATCATGTTAAATTCTCATACTTACTCCAGCTGCTGCTCTCTGGAAATTCAGTTCTCTATCATTATATAGAGAGCCACATGATCTTCCTCTTAGCATAAACCCTTTTAAACTCAAGTGTTACTCATGTCTGTAGCAGGCTGGAAAGAACCAGCTGCATGAAAATTCATGACTATGATCTCTTTCACAGCTACTGGCAATGTCTTCCTTGCTCTGGTCTGAGGTTGGAGTTGTAGTTTCAGAAGTTGGCATAATTCAGTAACACCCTCCTTAGTGAATTGTGAACATTTCAAACATTGGTGATTAAGTTCAGGTAACAGAACTACCCTCTAATTACATTTTGGATATGGTCTCCTCCTGTTTCTCTTTCTTGCCCTCTTTCTCCTCCAGTTTCTATTGGCTTAACTTGATCTACACGACCTCCTCTCATTCTCCTGGGATGCTCCATTCCAAGTGGAAGAGTTATGAGACCGTCCATGTGTGGAAGTAACTGGTTTGTGCATAAATCTTTAAGTTGTTAAAAAACAGTGCTTTTGACTATTGAAACTTTTATGGCAAAGCCTCCAAATACAGAAGATTTCAATTAAAATCAGAAATAATAAACTTGCAACTAACAAGGAAGCAGCTGATTATGCCTTTAAATACTGCTGACAGGTGTCCTTCTTACACTTGTTCAGCTGTGGGGCATTAAAGCGGACACAGGCTGAAGCATGGAGGTCTAAAAAAAACAGCATTGGCGTCAAGCTATTGTTGCAATCTGATTGATATAATGATCAGCCTGCTCTGCATACTTTTGTCAAATGATGTATGTGTGTTAATTAACCCCTTTAGCAACTTGGCTTTCAGTGCTGTTTGTGTCAGAAGTGTGTGTGGGTGGGTGTCATGAGTGTCATTTTGGAATGTTATGCTATCTCATAGTATGTTACCAAATCCAGTTCTGCTCCCCAGGGGTTCAGTTCTGGAGTTTTCCATTTTTGCAATTGTGCCAAACTGGACAGTCCCACTGTCATGAAGTTCCCAGTCGTCACAATGCCAGTCCATGCTGTCACTGCCACTGCCACTCCTAGTTTTGATTTATTTGTTCATAGTAATTTAATTCTGTATGTAAGAAAGATACTGGAAATCGTAATTACATTTACTAGATTGATTTAAGCATGATGAGATTAATTTGTAACTAATTAATCTTGTTTATTGTTTAATAACGTTTTTACTTTAGGCTGTTTAGTTCCTATTTATTATGTGCATACACCACATATTTATTCAGTGCAATTCATTTATGCAAATAATTGACAATTAGAATCATAGAGTCATAGAATTTTACTGTATTGGTCTACATTGAAGCTGATAAGGTATTAGAAGGAAAAATGCAGAATTCAAGCATGTGCAACACATCAGATAAATTGACAATAGTGCAAAATTCTGTTCATTGTTCAAATCGGGTGCTGGGTTGCAAAGTATGGAAAATCATGTATGGAAATTGATTTTTTTTTTAAGAAAACAAGGAAACCAACTCTTCTAGATGCATTACTGTCTTGATTCTGTTTGTAATACACTTGTACACATGATCTTTCAGATCTGTCATAGCCATGTGGACCTCTTCCATGAGACACCAGTAATGCACATGGCCATCTTACCAACACTTCAATAAGTAATTGATTCTGACCAAAGTGTGGTCTGGTGTGCTCAGAACATGGTGTCAGAGTGGAGATGAAATTGAGTATGTAAAAAAAGCATAAAGTTAAAAATCACACAACACCAGGTTATAGTCCAACAGGTTTAATTGGAAGCATACTAGCTTTCAGAGCGATGCTCCTTCATCAAGTGATTGTGGAGGGCTAGATCGTAACACAGAATTTATAGCAAAAATTTGCAGCAAAAAAAGCATAGCTACTGATAGGAGTTTTCTAAGTTCCTTACATTCTTGTATTGCTCTATCCATAGCTGAAAAAAATCAAAAATGCAACATAGTAACAGGACACAAACTCAGATATGGGAAAATGGCTGCAGCCTTTTGTGTCTGTCAGCTATAGTTAACATGAAGGGTGACACAAAGCCATCTGGCAATTTTTCTATGCATGATAAGAAAAAAACAATGGATTTGGTTAATATGCATTGCTACCGTCTTTTATCATTGTTGGTAAGAGTCTGTTTCAAAGTATGTTTCATCCTGAATCTCTGAAGAACAGAATGAAACATGAGACAGAAATTTTGCAAGTCTTGAAGGCGAGCTTTGAACCTTAAGTGAAAGAAGGTTTTGAATGGTACATGCTCAATATTAGGGTCCAAGTTAAGAACAAGCCCATTGCTTAATATGTGACTTCACTAACTCGGTTTGTAAAATCAATGTATTTATGCAATTAAAATATCATAAAATCAAAGTCAGGATTGTATTAGGGACAAGAGATCCTGCGTTGAGAGCACATTTACTGAGTGAGATGAGATCTTGGATGATGTGGTTATTGAACCGTCTTAGTATTTCCTGTTCTTATAGCCAATGTTTTTCACATAGCACAAGATGATGGCTCTCTTCAGCTTTTTCCAGATTTTCTCCATTCCATTAATATGAACCCTTGTTGGAGATTTTTAGTGAAGATATTGTTGGATGTTCACTAGTGTGTTCAGCTCTTGAAGCCGCTCAATGTTGAGCTTTTTTTCTGAACCATCGTGAGAACAGGAAAGCTCTCCATACCGAGCAAAATAATATCACCAACAAGGCAATGAGGAGAGCTATCGAACAGCAAAGGCCTTGTTATAAAGAAGAACTAGAGAAATCAAGAACCAATTGTGGACTGAGAAGCTAAGGAACTCCAAGTGTTTGGTGATGAACACAACACTCGGGTTTGCTTCAGTGCTACCAAAGCTATACATGGGCCCAACACTCTTGACCTCAAAGCAGTGAAGAGTAAGAAAAGCAACATTTTGAACTACAGAAAACATCAGTCTCCAACAGACAGAACACTTCAAAGAGCCCCTAAATCACGATATAATTGTTGACAAAGATGTGTTTGAGGAAATCCCCCAACTCCCCATCAAAGATGGTTTTAGACTCCCACCGTGTGTGGCAGATGTTGAAGCCACCTTTGCACACATGAAGAAAGGGAAAGCTGCAGGAGTGTACAGGGTTCCAGTAGACATTTTCAAACTTGGAGGAACAGAGTTACCTGTCATCTCCATCACCTGATCCTGAAAATCTGGGGTAAGGAAGAAATCACTGCTGATCTCAGAGATGCTGCCATCATCACCATATTCAAGAAAGGAGACAGAATTAGACTGAGAGGACTACAGCAGAATCTCCCCAGTCTCCATCACTGGAAAGATGATAACCTGAATCCTCACTAAGCACTTTCTCCTGGTCTCTGAGGAAATCCTACTTGAAAGCCAGTGTGGCTTCCGTTCAAGCCTTGGAACTCTTGAGCAACTCCAAGAGAAATGCTAGGAGCAATACCAACCACTCTACATGGCTTTCGTTGACCTAACCAAGGATTTTAACTCAGTCATTTGGGAAACGCTGTGAAGGATCTTGTCAAAGGCCAGCTGTCCGGTGAAATGCATCAACATTCTCCGTCTCCTCCAGGACATGATGTCAGCGATGGGCGTCACTGGTAAAATTACAGAATCCTCAGAGGTCAAGACATGGGTTAAGCAGGAATGAGTCACTACCCCATCTTTTTTTCTCCACCTTTATTGCCACCATTCTTCTTCTTGTCAAGAACAAGCTTCCCAGTAGTATGGTATTTGACGATAGATGGAAAATTTTTGAATCTCAACAAGTTGAAAGTCAAGAAGAAAATCACACTGACCTTGCTTATGGAACCTCCAGCAAGACAAGTTCAGCTCTGCTCCCTCGGAAAAAAAAACTTTAAGCCTCTCTTAGTACTTTTGCTGTGCATACCAAAACTTTAGTTTCTGCCTCCATCTCGAATCCTCAAGTCCATTTTACTCACTGTCCCAGGTCAAGTTCCTGTCCATCCACCTTAATGAGGCATCTGCTGTATCTTCCAGCCCAGGATTCCAATGGCCTGCTTCAACTGCAGCTTCATCATTGAGCTAGGTCCTTGATGTGGTTTCATTGGCAGCATGTTGGAATGGCCCATTTCGCAGTTTTGATGGTGGCTTTCTGCAATGTGGTTCCTGTCTTTTCCTCGACTTTGGGAACCCATGAGCTGTGAATTGAACAAAGATGGATGTTATTTAATTTATCTTTATATATGATTTGTTATTAATAAAGGTGCTGGTGACCTGAACACACTTCACTGCTTTTTTTTTGTAAAAATACAAGTGGCAATATAAATTCTGCTCTATTCTGAGAAATCGTCCCATAAGAAACTATCTCTCATCTAAGGCTGAGGTTGTGGAGATTCAACATCATACTCAAACAATGCAGCCACCTTTGGATGCCTCAGGATGAGTGTCTTTGACTTTGACTTCCGTGCTGATACCAAGATCTTTATCAATAAGGCAGTACTCCTTCTGACTCTTCTGTATGGCTCCACAGCTTGGACTATATCCAGACTCTACCTCCAAGACTCTGGAAGTACCATCAACGTTGTTTGAGACAGATTCTCCATCAGCTGGGTGGACAGACTTATGAACATCATCATCTTTAAAGCAGCTAAGAGCACCAGCATCACGGTCATGGTCATGCAAAATCAACTCCACTGGATCAGCAACATCTTTGGCATGTCTGAGTTCCCACTACCAAAGCAAATCTCCTTCACCCGGCTCAAGGAAGGCACTTGAGAGGAGGACAAAGGAAGCATTAGAAACACTCACTGAAGGCTTCCCTCAAGAAATGCAACACAGATGTCAACATATGGGAGAGCAGCGATGAGAAGGAACTGACTTGGAGGGTGAAGGGACACGATTCTTTGAGAACACCACCTGGTGGCAAGAGAAAGGAATGCCAGCAATCTCCAGGCCAAGGACCACTTCCACCTCCTGAAAAAAACTGCCAAACCTGTGGTCGGACATGCAGCTCTAAGGTTCATCAGTCATGCAAGGACCCAAAGAACCAGTGACACAGAATTTCCCAGGTGGACAATCAAAGAACAACACAGCACAGGGTCAGGCTCTTCAGTCCTTCAAATATGCCGACAGGTTTTCCCCTTCCATACTAAAACTGTCCATACAATTACAACTAATCATACTCGTTAGTGTGTGTCAATGAGGACTGATTGAGAAGAAGCTCATTCTCAGGAAAACAACTGTCCAGGGCTTATGTTGTAAGTCAGCAACTGGTTCATATTCACGGTAGAACTGATGAGGTCTTGCATCATGCTTATAGAAAATCCAGCTCCATATGCTCAAAGAACCAGGGATAAACTGTAGATGCCTTCATGCAAATGAGATAAAGACTTATAGAGAGAACCAGCTCCTTGTGGAATTGTAGTCATAACAAGAAGAAACTATGCAGCATCTAGCATGTATGTAGTTAATGATCTCTTTAAATAGTGCTGATTGGATGGCTGGCACTAAGGCTGTTGGGAGTATTGAAATTCAAAATGGTATTATTTGCATCAACTAAGCACTATATCCTGTTTAACATATTGATCCACCTTATCTGCATACTTTCTAGATGTTCACTGCTCATTGCTAATGACTGCACTAATTTGGCATTGCCCCACAAGCAGGCACATGGCCACTGTTTTGGAGTTCTAAGTACACAAGCAAAACTCAAACAGGATGTTGAAGAAGCCCACTTCCCTGCACAAAAGGCAGAATGCTGCCTTCCTCTCAGTTGTAGAACAGGAGTTTGAAAGCAGGGCTGGTGGTGGAATAATAGAACACCAGGAAGCTGTATTGGGATGACTCCCTGACACAGTTCCATCACCAGTGAAGTTTCCAATGGCAGTAATAACAAGAGCTTAACTGTCTGTTGAGCTGAGGCCATTAGACTGGATTACTGGCACTTTGCCAGCTGAAAAGCCACCCTCAGTATGCCGGAATGTGTTGCTCCCTTTTGCTTCCTAGGGGGTCCTTCAAAGCCAGAGGTTCTGAAGCATAGGGAGAGGACCACTGGAATGTGGCAAAATCTGTCCTCAGCCCTGCACTATCATTGCTTGTTGGATCTAAGTGAAAGAAACTCTTTGGTATGCCGACAAGGTCATCTCAGAGATTGGATGCTTCCTCACATTTTCCTTGCTACCTCTGATTAGGCTGCCATCATGGAAGGTGCACCCATGTTCCTCTCCATGCGTCAGCTCCTGCCTAAGCATCCTGGCATCCAATAAACTCCCGAATGTCGGGCCTGCCTTCCATTCCCCGGAATGGATTTGCCTTTGGTTTGCTGTAGTAACATCATTAACAAATTTCAAGTGCACAAACATTCAAAGGATAATATTACAAAGAAACTTAATGGAAATCATGTACTTTGCTTCAAGAACTTGAGCTTATGGGGAGACCACATTTCTGGAAGTTACAGAATCACACTGATTAAAATTTGTCCCTTGCTTGCTTTATTTAATTTGTGACCAGTGGACTGCATCTGGGATTATACAGCTCACAGTTTCACTATTGACTGAAGATTCAGATTGTAAAGCACGTGTTAATCACAAGGGATTTGCATTCCGAACTGGTTGCAAGTGGCTGATGCAAATTGCTCTGCGTCAGTTCCTTGCTTACAGGCGAATCTCTGCAATATGTTCACATGGTTTACAGTACACATGACTCTTCTACAGAACTGACTGGAATGTAACTTTAGCCAAGTGTTTTTTTTTTAAGCTGAGTTGTATTTAACCAGTTCAATGTCTCATTGTTTCAAATCGGCAAAGCAGCATGTTTTCCTACATATCTACATCAGCCTGTCCACAAACTTGAAGCTCATTTGCCAGTAATATCAACATCCTGCATACATCTTTTTTAAAAAAGTTCAAGTCTCTGCATATTAATGCCAAACATTTAGTGTGGCTTTTGATATGACATAAATTACATCATATTTTAATCAACAAATTCATGGAGATTTATCCAGTATTAATAAACATTTATTGCTACTTGCATCAACAGATATTGACCTTTGTGCCCAACATGTGTGTGAATCGGGCATGCATCGAGAAAGTGGTCAGTCTGATGTAGGTAGTTTCACTACTAGCATTAAGTGATCGAATCACCTCAATTTGGTCCATTTCAGATTTGACATGGGACTCGGAAACCAAATTATTTGAACTTGGAATAAAACCACTGACAAGTGGAACACTTGTCTGGAAGACATTTTGCAGGACTATAATCTGGACTATATTTAGAACACAGACAAGGCAGCCTTGTATATATATATATATATATATAGCCTTGCTGCATCAAAGGATAACTGTATACTGTGGAGAAATAACCAAAAACAAACAGTTTCAACTCTTAGCAACATAAATTAAACAAAGGGTGAAAGGGAAGGCTGGTAGGTATAGGGAATGCCGAATGACTAAAGAAATTGAGGGTTTGGTTAAGAAAAAGAAGGAAGCATATGTCAGGTACAGACAGGATAGATCGAGTGGATCCTTAGAAGAGTATAAAGAAAGTAGAAGTATACTTAAGAGGGAAATCAGGAGGGCAAAACAGGGACATGAGATAGCTTTGGCAAATACAATTAGGGAGCATCCAAAGGGTTTTTCCAAATACATTAAGGGCAAAAGGGTAACTAGGGAGAGAATAGGGCCCCTCAAAGATCAGCAAGGCGACCTTTGTGTGGAGCCACAGAAAATGGGGGAGATAATAAATTAATATTTTGCATCAGTATTTACTGTGGAAAAGGATATGGAAGATATAGACTGTAGGGAAATAGATGGTGATATTTTGCAAAATGTCCAGATTACAGAGGAGGAAGTGCTGGATATCTTGATACGGGTAAAGGTGGATAAATCCCCAGGACCTGATCAGGTGTACC
>NC_057732.1:26382810-26415393 GCF_004010195.1 Chiloscyllium plagiosum
AATTATGAGGGACATGGATAGGATAAATAGGCAAAGTCTTTTCTCTGGGGTCCGTGAGTCCAGAACTAGAGGGTATAGGTTTAGAGTCAGAGGGGAAAGATGTAAAAGAGACCTAAGGGGCAACTTTTTCACGCAGAGGATGGTACGTGTATGGAATGAGCTGCCAGAGGATGTGGTAGAGGCTGGTACAATTGCAACATTTAACAGGCATTTGGATGGGTATATGAATAGGAAGGGTTTGGAGGGATATGGGCCGGGCACTAGCAGGTGGAACTAGATTGGGTTGGGATATCTAATTGGCATGGACAGGTTGGACCGAAGGGTCTGTTTCCGTGCTGTACATCTCTATGACTCTAAATAAATTATTGCTTCTTGTCAGAGGAGAGACAAAATAATCCATAAATCTTAAATTATTATAAATAAATTAAAATATTTTAAAAATTGTATTACAAATTTTAATTGCTTACATAAGTCTCAACTTTAAAAATGCTCAAAAATCCAAATATCTATAAAGTCCATTTGTGTTAATAAAAGTAGAATGCTCTCTTTCCTGTATACATAAGGATTTAAAAAAAAAATTACGAACAATAATGGGTTCTGCAAGGTTGCGGTCCTGTATAGACAGTTACATTTCATGCTGTTTTCTAGTGAGAATGAACTGTACTAGAAATTGGAGTTCCTCACCTAGCAGATTAATTACTGGTCTCATTTAAATGCACTGATCCAAAGCTTGACCAAAGGAATAGTTTGAAAGCCCAAGTGGATGAAGATCACAAAGTTTCCATTCCTTTAATTATTACAGGGCTGCTGGTAGCAAAGTCAATCTAGAAGAGGCAGTAGTCTCTGGCAATAGCTGCCTGAGTTTTGCTGTGAGGTTTCGAAGCATAATCACAGATCATCATTGGCCTTTCTGACATTCTATCCTAACAGTGATTGTCATGGTTGACTCATTCAACACCACATTAAGATTTCATTTGTTCTTATTAAACCAATCCCAACATTGTCCTGTGGGTGTGTCATCTGTCCCCAAAATGTTGTTAAAATTGTAGATCAGTGGTGAATAGTGTAGAAAATGGAAGTCTTCTAGCTGCTCTACTATTTCTTTATTAACTACCAGGGAAAGTGAACATTTTTAAATGACCAATATTTAGTTGCAACCATAAATGTTACACCCTCCTAAACTCATGCAAAGTCAGTAGTGTAGTGCTAGAAAAGCACAGCAGGTCAGGCAGCATCCGAGCAGGGGAAGGAATAAGATTCCTGATGAAGGGCTTATGTCCAAAACGTTGATTTCCTGCTGCTCTGATGCTGCCTGACCTGCTGTGCTTTTCCAGTACCATACTCTTGACTCTGATCTCCCACATCTGCAGTCTTCACCTTCTCCTAGTTGAACTCATGCAAACCTTGTTTTGCTCAGTGACACAAGCTAACCTTCAATAGATTCCTCACTTTTAATCTGAACATCTTGACAGATTTCATTTACAAATGAAAGGAATTATCAGCTTTTTGCCTTCATTTTCCTGGGTTTCCATTCTCCTCCAAATGTGGATTATTGTCAGATTGCTGTGAGAGTGACAAGCAGTTATATCATTGCAGTTGTCCATGTAGCAAAGCAATTAGCTTCAGTTAGATCAATTGGAAAGATAGTTATAAAGTGGTGCTGAATGTTGCCAATGGTATATGTGCAGGCCATAATAGTGGTTATGGTTGTTCGAGGAGTTCCACCTCTTTGATTTACCAACTGTTGATGCAGAGTGGTGCCCTTCAAGCTATCTAGCTGATTCTCTCTCCAATAGAAATAGATGTTGACAGTCCTGTATGGACTAAGACTAATTACCTATTGTAACTATAATTGAGGACAGATTTGTCATTACTTTAATGTGAAGTATACACTTTTAAAATATGGACTTTGGTAGATATTATTTTCATTTTTGAAAAATAAGTTAGGAATAAATTTGTCAGTAGATACTATTTTCATTTTTGAAAAATAAGTTAGGAATAAATTTATCAAGACTTAATCGAATATTGTAGCCTATTTTTGGCTTTAATGTTTAAGAAAAATGATGGCATGGTGGCTCAGTGGTTAGCTCTTCTGCCTCACAGTGCCAGGGACCCGGGTTCAATTCCCGTCATGGGACATTCTCCCCGTGTCTGCGTGGGTTTCCTCTGGGTGCTAGGTGCATTAGTCAGAGGTAAATATGGGGAATGAGTCTGGGAGGGTTAGTCTTCGGAGGGTCGGTGTGAACTTGTTGGGCCGAAGGGCTTATTTCCATACTGTACGGAATCTAATCTAAAAAAAACGTGAAATAATTACCACTATTTAGTTACAGTGAAAGGGTTAGGTTCAATTTTAACTGTCAAAGGAATGCATTTTATCCATGTGATTTACAGCAGTATCACAAGATTCGCATTCTTCACTCTATTATTGGATTAGAAATGCTGAACAATGTCCAACTGGTGTTATTCTTTCATTGTAAAAAAAACATACTTTATATTGCAAAATCAGGAAAGTTAATCCACTCGGAACAGCTTCTATTTTAATAACTACTTTGATGTTTTTCATAAATGAGCTTTAATATACATCTTTACGAAACTTATTTCCAAAGCACTTATTGAAAACATGTAAGTACTTGTCTGAAAACTTTGTTCTCTCGAGTATTGACAAAGATTTTCTGTTTTAAGCACTGCTGATATTGCAAATCAAAATGGCAGCAGATGTGTTTATATTCTTTACGTTTTCCTATCAAAATGATTTTTATTTTAATTCAACAAGGGGTAGGAAAATACAGAATTGACATGGAGGCAAAAGAAAGATGAAAGTGATCCAGGCATACTTGTGCAAACAATGGTTTAGGCTGGCTGGGGCAAACAGCTTTTTGTGTATTAGGGACAGAATTGTCACCCCAGTGTGTGATGAGAACAAAAATGGAGGGCATGGAAAATTAACACTAGTACCATCCTGCCACCAAACCAATTTCCTAAAGACAGAGGATAGCCAGTCGAGATAAGTTCAAAACCAACTTAAATTTTTCCAGTTGGGTACAATTGCACAACGGCCCTGGCAGCACAGCAGCTGCCTGGCGCTGGTCTCTCACAGATTCCCATCTACAGTACCAGCACAGCAGCTGTGGTCATGTACTGTAAATGTTTTAAGGTGCTGAGAGAGACCATCAAGGAGGAGGTGCTTTCCCTGTTTTTTTTTCTCCCCTGCAATGGCATGTTGGAGCTCTTCCCATGGTGGAGAGGTATTTATTCCAGCATCAAGTGTCTGCGCCTATTATTGATCGAATTATTGAGATGTTAATTGCTCAATTATGGGAAAATCGCAACTGGATTTCTGGTCCTGATACAATGCAGATCTGAAGTCTTCATTTGACACCGACATTAGGATTTGACACAGAATGCAAAAGCTTGCAAAAGTCTTTAAAGTAGATTAAATAAACCTTTGTTATAAAATTATTATGTTTTCTAACTTTATATTTGCTGGAACTTTGTGCTAATTAGTCTAAAAAGAAAGTAGTTGAGAATGATATTGTTTCCATTTTTGACACTCAGCCACTCCATTGTCCAGGATCACACAGATGAGAAGAAAAACAAAGTATTCTGCTCTCAACATGAACAATGTATAAGCTCAACTGTAGTAAAACATTCCTCCATGGCATTGACAGTTTCATAGTTGGCTACTCTATGTCTCCATTATAATATGAAAAGCTTTCCCAGTAGAACCAACTTCTAGCAATACAGCTTTAAAGCTATCTCCAGTGCTGTGATATTCTGTGGTGGCATTCTTCTATCTTCTAAGATGTTGGTTTGCATCATGGTGGTCAACTCTATGTTAGTTATCACCTGGCAGTCAGCTGTCTTTGCTACAGATTGAAAAAGACTGAAAAGATATTCAATATTCTGGCTTCTATCTTCTCATGACCCTCTTTTTGACCAGTTGAGCTTTTAGTTTCTGCTTGCCGCTATCATTTCCCTCAACCTCCAAAGGCTTTAATTGACTGTCTCCCAGTTGTCAGTGGCACTATCTGACAGCTTCATATCTCACTTATGGGTATCCGTGTAGTAGAGGAATGGATGGGAATGGAGCCATGACAGAATGGTCAGTTCATCATACAAAAAGGCCCTTGGGTATGTGACTATCATCCAGCCAATGAAGGTAGCTGTATTAATACTGACCTTGTTGGGAAAGGAAAGGCAGACTTACACATTAGGCTCCATTTTTTGCATTCAGGATAGCCAGTATTGTAGGCTGAAATTGAGGAATATACTAGCTAATGTTCTTCACTCATATGCTAGATGCATCACCTGGTTAGAGACAAAAATACTGCAGCTCCTGGAATCCAAGGAAGACAAGCAGGCGGCTGGAAGATCACAGCAAGCCAGGCAGCATCAGGTGGTAGAGAAGTCAACGTTTCGGGTGTAACCCTTCCTCAGGACTGGGGATGGGTGAAAGGGGAGCTGCAGATGGGGAGGGGTGGAGGGATATATCGCATTAACCATTGATCACACTTTGAACATAACCCTGGACCACTTCCATTCCCTCACTATAACTTCAGCACAAACATGTTCCTGGAATTCCCGCCAAAGTTACTTCCAGTTTAGCAAGAGAATTGCTAAGGAAATTCGCAGGAAATTTGTTTTCGGTTTCAGGATCTAATAATAGTTTATTAATAAACATTAACATTAAAAATGTTGGCCTCCATCATCTTTCTTTGAAGTAAAGCAGACTGAGTATATCTGCTGTTCAGAAATAGGGAATCATGAAGTTGCAGACAGCATAATAACTGCTATGTGTTGATGCTTGCTGCTAGAATTGCTGTTTAACCACCTGTAAATTTACATAACAATAAGTTCTCAGTCGTGTGAGTCAATGAAAGCAGCTCAGAGCACGTGGAGACCCTGGCTATTATGAGTGAACATAATCGATAACTTTTCTGCAAAGTCTATGATATTTAGAGGATTTTGTTTTCCTTATTTCATAAAGATGCATGAACACAATAAGCTCTTTTTAAATCTGCTGTTGACAAACAACAGTAGAAGGAACTTGTGCATCTGATGCATTTAGATTTATATTTAGATTCCCTACAGTGTGGAAAGAAGCCCTTTGGCCCTATTACTCCACACCGACCCTCCAAAGAGTAACCCACCCAGACCCATTCCCCTACTCATGCACCTATCACTATGGGCAGTTTAGCATGGCCAATTCACCTGACCTACACATCCTTGGAGTGTAGGAGGAAACCGGAGCACCCAGAGGAAACTCACTCAAACATGGGGAGAATGTGCAAACTTCATGCAGACAATCGCCCAAGGATGGGATTGAACCAGGGTCCCTGGCACTGTGAGGCAGCAGTGCTAACCACTGAGCCACCATGCCGCCCCATTATATCTTATATTTATCCATCGATAAAGGTAATTTATATAGTAGGATTCTGAAATTCTGTAATAACTTCTGAAATGTAATAGATCTGTCCCTGCTTGTTTCAAGAGAGCCAATATCTTCCCTGTACCTCAGAAGGCTCATGCAGCATGTCTCAATGACTACAGCCCAATGGTCCTAACTTCGGTGGTCATGAAGTGTTTTGAAACGCTGGTCATAGCATTAATCGACTCCAGCCTTCTCACTACTCTTGACCCACTCCAATTTGCCTATCGGACCAACAGATCCACATCAGATGTCATATCACTTGCCCTTCAATCCTCCCGAGAACATCTTGACACCAAGAACAGCTACAGTGAAGATTGGGGAAAATATTTCATCCTCACTAACACTCAACACTGGAGACCACCTGGGTGCATACTTAGCCCTCTACTGTACTCACTGTATACCCATGACTGCGTCGCCAAGTACTAGACTAATGCCATTTACAAGTTTGCTGATGATACCACCATAGTCGGTCGAATCTCTGATGGCGACAAAACAGACTACAGACGAGAGGTGGAAGACCTGGAAAATTGGTGCACTGAGAACAACCTAGCTCTCAATGCCGGCAAAACCAAGGAACTCATTATTGACTTTCAGCAATGTTACTCATGCCCCTTACACATTAACAGTACAGAGGTGGAATGAATGATGAGTGCCAAGCTCCTGGGAGTGGTCATCCACAACAAGCTTTCTTGGACTCTTCATGTGGATGCACTGGTTAAAAAGGCCCAACAACGTCTCTTCTTCCTCAGGCAACTGAGGAAATTTGGCATGATGGTGAATACCCTTGCCAACTTTTATAGGTGCGCCATCGAGGGCATTCTGTCTGGATGTATCACTACCTGGTATGGCAACTGTACCATTCAAGATCAGAGACAGTTACTGAGAGTGTGAACTCAGTCCAGACAATCACAAGGGCCAACTTCCCATCTGTAGCATCCATCTACCAGGCCCACTGTTAAGGAAAGGCCACCAGCATTCTCAAAGATCGATCCCACCCTGACGCGCTTTTCTACAACCTCTACCATTGGGGCGAAGGTACAAAAGCCTGAACACATGCACTAGTCAGTTTCGTAACAGTTTCTACCCAACTGTTGTTCGAATACTGAAAGGACTCACAAACTCATAACATTAGCCTGTACCTGTGTTTTTGTTTTTGTTGCTGTTTACCTATTAATTACCTATCTATGCTATTTAACTCTATTTGACTGCTATTTAACAAGACAAATCTTTTCACTGTGCCTCGGTACAATAAATTCAGTTCAATTCAATTCTAGTAGACCTAGTGACCCATGGACAAACAAAGATGGTTAGATTACAATACAACTTGGAAGTAGACTGAAAATTATCTCAAGTAGATTAAACAGGTGGTCTGGAGTTAGGGGAGATATTAAAACCATAAAGCACTTCCAGAGTTTAACAGAGACAGGACAAGGGACGAGCAATCAACTTTCCCTCAAGAGATGGTTTAATGTCCTGTTTTCTGTGACATAAGGCTAGGATACTATGATTTATAATTCCAACCCTGTGTGACTGAGTTTCCTGAGCCTTGGGAAACCCAGTAACTGAAGGAAGGTGAAAATAGCTTTGGGAAGAAAATATATACTTACTCTAGGTCCATTAGCTCACCACTAGCACAACAAACAATTTATCTTGACTGTGACCAAGCATGTAAATTAGACTAGCCTATGGGTAGAAAACCAGTCAAGACAAAACTCTGCACATTGTGGAGTCAAAACTCCATAGCAGACATGGAAAACCTGAATGTCCTTCCCTCAACCATGCTGACTATTCCTGTAAAGATTCAGCCCATCGTGTTTACTGTACAAAAATGGTCCATTTGCTTTTGTCAAATATCTCCCTATTCTGTGTTTTATAAATTTATTACAATCAACTGAAAGGAACTAAACTTTTGGATTTTATGACAGTTTATTTTTTAAACTACCCATAAATGTTAGGGAGGAACAGTACTCCTGGAGATCTATCCAGAAATCAATTCATAATTTGCACATAGAAATGTGAATGGCTTCCTGCCTTTCAAGAGTGTCTGGTATGTTGAGAGTCTTCTACTTTTTTTTAAAACATTCAAGTATAATATGTAGGTTAGAAGATGCTGCTTGGCCAAGTAGCTGACTTCAAGTATCCTTATTGCTTAATGAAACTACTTGGGCTGACAAATTCTGAACACTGAGAACATCAGCGAGATAGAGAAAAGAACAAGAAAATTGGAATTTGTTATTCCTCCTTTCTTCCAATGATGGTGCCTCAAGCTCAGGAACAATTTTATGGCATTGATTCTTTAAGCACTGTCTTTCCTTAACCATAAGCCTATATAGCGAGCAGTATAAGGTTAATTTGACTATGGGGAACACAAATGTTTCCATAGCAATGCTTAAAAATGCATAGTTTTCAGCTATGATGTTTAGAAACTAATTCAATTTGGGAACTCTGGCTAAATTTTCCTCTTATATAGTCCAGTAGTGTTGAAATCAACTGTAGTTTCCCTAACTCCACACAGATCAAGGAGTAATTGAAGGGTACTCCTGATCTATATGTTGTATGTCACACTAAGCAGTGCTTCTTTTTCACTGAGCTGTCAAGACATTTTAATGCCACAGCAGAATTAAAGCGTTCTCTCTAATAGGAAATATTGGATCCCATTTTTGGGGCATGGTGATGAACCTGGTTAGAGCAATAAAATCTGCTTCAATGGATTTTCCACCAGAATTCTCAACAATTGTGGAGAAGTGTTGAGTGGAAAGGAGACTATTCATGACAGACATAGAGGCATTCCTCTGTCTGCCTTGAATGTCACTAGACAAAGCATCTCTTTGTGTTTGTTTCAACCACTAATTTTACCGGGAATAGGTCACCAGCCTGTTGCCAAAAACTTTAGATTAGATTCCCTACAGTATGGAAACAGGCCCTTCGGTCCAATAAATCCACACCGACCCTCCGAAGAGTAACCCACCCAGACCCATTCCCCTACAATATATTTACTAATGCACCTAACACTATAGGCAATTTAGCATGGCCAATTCACCTGGCCTGCACATCTTTGGATTGTAGGAGGAAACCCTACAGATACGGAGAGAATGTGCAAACTTCACACAGATGGTCACCTGAGACAGGAATCAAACCTCGGTCCCTGGCATTGTGAGGCTGCAGTGCTAACCACTGAGCCACTGTGTAGCTTGAGGAACGCTACTCCAAATATGGTTAACCAGGAGACTCTCATTCTTACTGCCTGCCATAAGTGTATTGGAAGGATTTCCAGAAAGATAATCAACCTGTTTGGCCATAATATGAAAGACCTTCAGTGCCCATCGGGTCCAGGAGTAAGATCGCAACCAGAACTTCTGGCACAAAGGTAGAGACACCACCCATTGTGCCACAGCACCTCCAATTACTTGGTACAGGAAAGGAACAATTTCAGAGTTACGGATGGAAACTAAAAAGCTTTTTTTGTGTTTTCTCATAATTGGCACTAAAATTGACAATTCTAATGAAGGGATGTAGATAAGTTCCTTGACTGCAACATTTGCAGATAAATGATGAAACATGGAATAGACAAATTTAGGAAAAAGCAACAACTTTAATTATACATGGAATCCATTTGGATAAATTGATTAAAATGAATATAATTCTTCAATGCACTGGATCTGAGATATTTATTTGCAACTTTCAATACAATTTGTCACAACATCACTAATTCTGATGTGAACAATTTAGCTCTGAGGACTGTTATTACTCCTGTTTGCTGTAACACTCTGGGTGGCAAAAGGTTAATGAAATATGGCAATAAATCACACTGTTAGAATTTCATGTTCTAGAATCTGCTTCAATCTATTAAGGCACATTGAGACTAAAATGACATCGATAAATCCCTTAAACTCATCAATTTATATATGGAATGAGCTGCCAGAGGCAGTGGTGGAGGCTGGTACAATTGCAACATTTAAGAGGCATTTGGATGGGTATATGAATAGGAAGGGTTTGGAGGGATATGGGCCGGTGCTGGCAGATGGGACCAGATTGGATTGGGATATCTGGTCGGCATGGACAGGTTGAACCAAAGGGTCTGTACATCTCAATGACTCTAAGCGGCCCAATTCAAATTGTTGAAATTATAAGTGTACAAGTGTGCTAAATTTATCTGTGTTTATCTTTTGTAATTCTATTTAAGTAAATGATACTTCTGTTGCCTTATTTATTTATCATGGCATTACATTAAGTAGTATATTATTCTGTTGAATTCTGTGTAAGTATTGAGAATTTTGATGATCAATGGTATAAACATGGCTGCTATGCAATAATGTAAATTACTAAATTAATGGCTCTAGGTGAAGTGATTTGGTTGTTGGTATCTGTCTTGTCAGGTTTTCAGTACTCGCTTGGAGTAATCTTCTAAGGCGAGGGCTAATTTACCAGGCCTGTGGTTCTCTACATCACTTGAGGGTTAAGCATCAGTACTGTCAGAGATATCAGAGCAAAAATGACAAGAACTCTTCAAATGTATGTTTCACAAAACTCTGATATTACATCAGTTTGTTAAAACTATTCAATCCCTCCAGTAAATTAATATGATTCTCACCTGAGCAGGACATCATGGCATTTGGAAATATTTTAGAATAGTGAAGCCCAGCAATCATTAGAATTTAGCAATAATACATAACAAAAGATATCACATTGAAATCAATCTGACTAACTGGGGGAAATGGATGGGTTTGTATCGAAGCCAGATACCAAATTTCCATCAGTGCACTCTATCTGCCACCCCACTCCCAACTTTGGATTAAAAATGAAAAATATAGAGGCACAAAAATGACTGAAGTTTTTAATCAAACAGAGTTAAGACTATTTTACGAGTTTTGGACCTCGGGTTATCATTAGTGGAGTGTGTGCTCTTGGTGGAAACGAGTTAGGCTCCAAAACAGTGAGTCTTAACCGTCTTTTGACCATTGTCAATTTGTTCTCGAAATATCAGAATCATTTTTTGGAAACTTATCTTATCAAATCAGCAAGGAACACTTTTGGGATTGGTTGGGTGTTACTATTACTGTAAACCCTTATTACTGTAAATACTGAGAAAATGTTTCCAAAGGTATCACACCAAGAAAACATAAGATGCAAAAAACTCAACCCATCGCTACATTCCATCACACGCCCCAAAAGTAGTCTCTTTTGTTATGTTATTAGCAAGATCTTACTGTGAAGGCAGAATCAATTCAACACAGCAATGATTGAATTGACTGACATTTATTATACTGATCTCTAATTGGCAAATATTGGCAGCAACAATAAATTAATACAATATTGAAGTCCAGATTTAGCCGCTGCTTGTGTTTCTCTGCAAAGCACATTGCAACATATTATTTCACCTTTTAACATGTGCAATTCAATTTTAGGTGAGATTCGCTTGAATCACACCCAATAAATAAATCAACCTTTAAGTACAGCATTTAGCTGCATGCAATGGTCTGTGAAACCTATCAGACTACTGATAAAAGCTATTTGCTCACAGTTTTCTCTGTTAAAAAGAGAAATACCTGAGCAATTTTTATCATACTCGGGCATGATAATTTTGTTTTTTAAATAGTTCAAGAGACAGCAGTACAGGGTGTGGACTGATTACTGTCATGACAATGGGTTAGAACTCCAGAGTAATTATGGATTTAATAAACTGTTAATTCCAAGACGTTTCTCTAAAAAGATTACTATGACAGCCAAATGATGACTGTCAAAGTGAATTCAGTAATGATCTGACAGAGTCCTGTGTGAACCCAGAGAACGACAGACATGTACAGAGCCAGAGCCAGGTAAACTTAAAACAAAGATGAAAAATGAACTGATAATGAAAGCATGACCCCCCGAGGAGGAAAGAATCTGCAGTCGACAAGTTTGCATTTTACCATTCAGGGGTAAACATAAGAAAGGGTTAAAACCTGACTGCAACTGCTAGTCTGTGTATGTTACTGACATCGTGCACTAATGTGTGGATTCATGTGTTAAAAATGTCAGAATTTTGGAACAACTGAGGGGCGACCTTATAGAGGTTTATAAAACCATGAGGGGCATGGATAGGGTAAATAGGCAAAGTCTTTTCCCTGAAGTGGGAGAGTGCAGAACTAGAGGACATTGGTTTAAGGTGAGAGGGGAAAGATATGAAAGAGACCTAAGAGGCAACCTTTTCACTCAGAGGATGCTACATGTATGGAATGAGCTGCCAGAGGAAGTGGTGGAGGCTAGTACAATTCCAACATTGAACAGGCTTCTGAATGGGTATACGAATGGGAAGGGTTTAGAGGGATATGGGCCAGGTGCTGACAGGTGAGACTAGATTGAGTTGGGATATCTGGTCAGCATGGACAAGTTGGACCGAAGGGTCTGTTTCCGTGCTATACATCTCTATGACTCTATAATTATTAAATACCCTGCACTACAAGTAAAGAAATGGAAAAGACTGCCACTAACCAGCCACCATCAAAAGGAACCAGGAAAAGATAATTTCAATCAACCTGCAATGCCAATAACCTTAAATTTGACTGCTCAACCACCAACCATCAATGCCACTGGTACCATCCAATATAATGGCTGCAAGTTTTTACGATGTATTCTTCACAAGCAATTCAGAAACTGATCTATGCATCTTCTATATCTTTTTCTCTTTTTTTTAAAACTCACTTCTTATTCCTAATGTAACATTGAGTCATATGCACAGAAACAGACCCTTTGGTCGAACCAGTCCATGCTGAACATAATCCCAAATTTGTCCCACCTGCCTGCTCCTGGCACATATCCCTCCAAACCTTTCCTTTTCATGTACTTATCCTTTTACAATGTCTTTTAAACATTGTAATTTGTACTGACAACCACCACTTCCTCAGGAAGTTCATTCCAATATGAACCACCCTCTGTGTAAAAAGGTTGCCTTTCAGCTTTTTAAATTCTCTCTTCTCTCACCTTAAAAATGTGCCTCCTTGTCTTGAAATCCCCCATCCGAGGGAAAAGACAATTATTGTCATCAACTCTATCTTTACCCCTCATTATTTTATGAACTTCTAAAAGGTCACCTCTCAACCTCCTATGCCCCACTGAAAAGAATCCCAGCCTATCAATTTACATTATTAATTTTTTTTATGTTTAGTAACTAATGACCTCAGTCTTTTGTTCAAGCAAGAAGCATTTAGTCTGGGAGAAAGGTATACACAATGTAATGCATTGTTTGTAAATGAACCTTGATGTAACCACCAAGACAGCAAGTGATTAATAAAAGAGGAGTCAATTTATTCCTCATCATCTGGGAGTTTAATGGTTCAGGGTATCTGTCTGGATGCCCAATAACTTGGGAATTTCACCTGCGGAGCAGCTGTATCAGTTATAAAATACTTTGCAGGAATCATTTTAAGCGAAAGAAAGAATGTATAATTTATTTTTATGGGATGATTGTTTATAAAATGGGTTTGCAACATGTTGATGCAGCAGTATTACACTTGTACCATTAACACTAATTTCCCAAATCAGTCTAATTACTTTTCTGTGCACAAAAAGAATTTCATTATAGCCTTCTCTGTTATCAATCATAATTATCATCTCTTATAATTACCAAGACAAATGACAGACGGTATTACACATCTTAATATAGTTAAATTACATATTGATGTAACATGCTTGATTCAGGATTTGTTTCTGCAAAATAATAGTGCTGTTGTGTTGATTTTTTATTTTTTCCTGGCATTAGTCAGACACAATTTTATTTGTAGCTTTGGATTGATTAAAGTTAGTCTGTCCACTGTAAAATTGAGAGGATTTGGTACTCAAATAGTTAACTTAATAGCAGTTGTTTACAAAAGTCCATGTTTCAGAGAACTTAAAACTGCAAGCAAAGTCAAAGTACATATTCCCAAGATGACATTGACAATGCCACCACCATGGTGATTGGAGCATGTGATCATAACAAACATCTCATATGACTCTCCGAAATGAGGCAGAGTGAGTCAGCATTTCCGAACACTGAGTACAGACACATTCCTGCAATAGATTATCTAATTTTACATCCTCTTGTGATTTCACTGAACAAAGATATTCCTATCATGCAGCCAAACTTAACATCACAAGCTGAATTTCATGAATTTTTCACATTCTCCAAGCAATAAAAGCTTTAACAATCTAGTATGTCAATGATTGTCACACTCGTGCAGTTTTATTTTTAGGATCAGAGCTTTTTTTAGAGCATAATGCAATTTTTCTTTTCCCTTCTTTGCGATTTGCACCATCCGTGATCAGGAGGGCAAAATTAACTTTGGCATTTACAAAGGCTGCTCTTGATGGACTGCTGGAAAAGCCACTAATAGAAGTGATTTTCTACTTGATTGTTCCTCCACCTTTCTGGAGAAACACCAAATCCTTGTTATTTGGTTGATGCTGGGAATGCAGAGGGGGGAGAAAAAGAAAGCATGGAGAAGGCACAAGAAACAAGAATGGAGATTGTGATACACAATTAACCATTCTTTTCAAAGCACACTGCATGCAACCATGTGCTGCCTGATAATTTATGTGATGGTAGCCTGCAGTCCAGCATTGAACACACTGTTAAGTGGCTGCACACTTCAGCAAAGGCCCAAGTTCATGCAAGGTTAGAGCCACTTAAAGCTAACCTGCACCTTTAAAAGAGGAGGTACACCCAGCAGTACCAGAGATCATAAGTGGCTGGAAATAGCATTCTCATCAGGGAGAACACTGACTAATAGTACAATAGACAAGTAATCTTGTTTTAGTGTTTCCAGATGCATCTCTGGAAGCTTTGTACAGGCAGAGCTGTGGACTGAGAATAGGGACCCCTATTCATAAGGGACCAGGAGGCCCTCTTAGCAGACATTGCAAAGGCAGTGTAGCCACTCCTAGCAGAGGATGTGATGCAGTGCCACAAGAGTTTAATGAGCTCACACAAGTCATGGAGGTTATATCTCCTTATTAGCCCCAGCTGCTTGACAAAGGGTCACAATTCTATTATTTTCTACCAGCTACATTTAGCAATCCAAATTCATCTTTCACACTGTTATGACTCCCTTTGAGAAACTGTAAGCAAACATAACCAAATTTAACAAACAATCCCCAAGAAGAAATTATCAACAAGATGTCACCTTTTACAATTTTTACTTTAACACAAATCTAAATCATACAATTTGAAGATGAATTCACTAGTATATATTTTACTTGAAGTAAAAAGATAATTTTTATTTTAAATAGTCAATGCAAAAAAATCCATAAATATAGCACCTTCTAACTATACAGTACCATAATGTTATTCTTTATTCATACAAGGTAGATCAGGAGCCCAAGCCAACACTGATTTAAATTTTGAAGTTCAGATGTATAATTATTATTAGCAAGGCACACTTCCACAAACTCACTCTCACTCAAATTATAAATGCCCTAATGGTGTAGTTTTCAAAAATGCCCATTTAATTGACCAACAAATAACACTTCAGTTCATGGCTTAGTCAATTTTGAATCTTTGAACTATTCACAAACACATATCCATATTTTAGACTTTTGTCACCAGCTTATTCAATGTCTCCAATAGCTACTGTGTTTACCAAACAGAAAAACTGATCTCTTTTTGAAATTAGTTCTCCTCTTCACAAAAATTCACTGTGCTCCTTTTTCTTTCTCTATCTACATCTAGCCCTTCACCTTCCAGTTCACCTGTTTATCACTCTCTTTAGCATCTGACCACATGATGCCCATATCTTAACTTCCTTCCCTTTGTTATTGCTTCCAGGTCAAAGTTGAAATGTGAGATGGGCCAATAATTTTTCTTATATAAAAAAAAAATTAATCCCTTAACCATTGAAGTCGTCTTCTAGCATTCTTATAAGAACAAATACAGATGCTACAAATAATTGAAAGAAAAATTTTCCTTCCTTTAGGTAAAAGGACATCATAATATTAATAGATTCACTTCACCCTCACATGCTTAGCTGTGCAGCAGAACACAGTGCCTGCTATTAAAATATGTAAAGCAAATCAGCCAAGCAGACAACAATAAAGTCACTGATACATTGTTCTGTCGGTTGCTGACCTGGGTAGCATGTAACCAGAGGCAGCAGCAACTAGCTTGGAGTGGTCTAGGGAATTATAATGCGGAGCTGCAGGTTCTCATCCTGATGGAGGACATAGTGCTCACCAGTAATAGAGTGGATGATAGCTACCACAAATATCTTGACGTTATGGCAGGCCTGAAACTATTGAAGGTGATTATGTTCCTACCCAGTCCCTATTCTCACTTCCCACTTTGCCCTCACTCAGTGGAGTCATCACAGTTCCACTTTAATTTCAGATTTCCAGGAGCCACCATGCTGTGTGTTTGTCCCTTTAAAGACCAATGTGTTGCCTGCTCTGTGTCTGACAAATCAGTCATTGCTGTTCTCATGTGCTAACAACCTTTGCAATTTTGGACCTGAAACAGCTCTTGACCGCCAATTTGTTCATGCAAAATACCTGATAACTGTTTAAAATTGATTTTTGGATATATTGGGCATTTGGCAGTCATTTTTTTAATACCATTATCTGGCATTTATCTTAGACCTTCTACTTGGGTTTTGGTATGTGGAAACTGGTTGCTGAATTACCAATGTTACATTTTCGTGAACTGACTACGTTTCCAAAACACAGCAATGATTAAGATGATTTGACATTGTAAAAAACATTATATAAATGCAATGTCTTTCTTTCTTCTGAATAGAAATGGGTTAATTTCTATTCTCCTTTGTTAAGCATCTTTTACTTTGATGAAATTGGCACTTTTGGCTTCAATCATTCAAATGTTATTGAGTGCCAAGCAGCAGCTTTTACCAATCCTATTCTTAGCCTTGAATTGTGAGATTCCTTCTTCAGTTTAATAAAGGACTTCCAAATTCGCAAAATTAAATTCCACAAAACCAATTTCTTAATTTATTTTGATTTCTTCTAGTCTCTTCAGTATTTCTCCACCAAAGAAAATAATTTAGTCTTTAAATTTTCCTACAGTGTTATGACTTTCCCTCAACTCCAGTACCATGCAATTCTGATCCTCAGTGATAATCATCAGCAGATTCTTCAGATTCGTCGATTCTCCTGCTCCTTGGATGATGTCTGACCTGCTGCGCTTTTCCAGCAACACATTTTCAACTCTGATCTCCAGCATCTGCAGTCCTCACTTTCTCCTAGATAATCGTCAGCACCCTGAAGAAATCTCTGTAAGAACATGGTGTGAACAGACTGGCAGACTGGCACTCTGGCATGAAATTGTTGGCATATCTGACATCGGTTCCACCTTTTCAGCCTAATGAAAATTTACCATACTTTCGTTATGTTGTTGCCTGAAAGAAATTGATGGATTGCAATCAGAGTAATAATGTGAGATTAGGAGAGAACATTGATAGATCAGAATGATTTCAAACAAAACATCTGACATCCAAACAAAAGATTTTATATTGGCTCTGGCACTTCCTTTAAAAGAAACAATGTGTTGAGTCAGAGTATTTACACCATGGTAAGAGATCCTTCAGCCCCATCATGTCCATACTGATCAAACATCCATCTATTCTAACCTTAATGAATTTTGCCATTGCTTTGAGCTCTTCTTCTATTGCCTTTGCTTCCATGCCATTTTCTTTGGACTGGAGTCCTCTCCCTGTACCATAGACCGCTTCACCTGCTCCAACACTTTCCTTCCACCCCGACACCTCCCTCTGGTTTCTTATCTGCACTTGACCTGTTCATTAAGAACTGTGGATTTGACATTGGGTTCCTGATGAAGGGCTCTTGCCTGAAACGTCGATTCTCCTGCTCCTTGGATGCTGCCTGACCTGCTGTATTTTTCCAGCACCCCATTCTCAACTCTGATCTCTAGCATCTGCAGTCCTCACTTTATCTGCCCACCTCACCTATTCTAACCTGTCTCCCTCTGAACAGATTGTGTTCTATGTTCTGAAATCCAACCCTGATTTTGTAATTCAACCGGATGACAGGTGTGATGCAATTGTTGCGTGATATCTTGACTTCGGCATTGAGGAGGCTGAGCACAGGCACTCAGACACCTCCTCCTCTCTCCCCTGACAATGACCACACCATCAAACATTGAGCACTTGTTTCCATCTATCCTCAACCCATCCCGGTATCTCCCCTCACTCCAACAGCCTCCCACCTCATAGTCGTCCATCCCTGCAAAGCCCACTTCTACCTTCTTCCCAAAATCCACAAGTAGGACTGCTCAGGCAGACTCATTGTTTCTGCCAGCTCCTGCCCCACAGAGTTCATCTCTTCCTCCCTCAACTTTGTACTTTTCCCTCCATGACCAGTCTCTTTGCACTTGCATATGGGATTCTTCCAATGCATTATGTTGATTCAAAATTCCCAATTTGCAGACACCAGCTGCCGCTGCTTCATGGATATGTAATCCCTGTACATGTACATCCCTCATCAGGATGGTCTTATCACTCTCTGCTCCTTCCTTGCTAGCAGGCCTAATCATCCCCATCCACTACCACCCTGTTCCACCTGGCCAAGATCATTCTTGCCTTGATCAATTTCTCTTTTAATTTATCTCACTTTCTTCAGGGCAAAAGTGTGGGCATGGTACCCGCATGGGCCCTAGTTATGCCCGTCTCTTTGTGGGGTACTTAGAACATTCCTTGTTCCAGTCCGAACCCAGCCCCATCCACAGCTCTTTCTCTGCTACATTGATGGTTTCGAACTTGGAAGCATTTGCGAATTTTGCTTCCAATCCTCACCTGCTCTCACCATCACCTGGTCCATCACTGATACCTCTCTTCCTTCCTTAACACCTCCATTTCCATTTCTGGGGAATAGGTTGGCCTATGATATCTGCTACAAACCCACTGATACACACAGTTATCTAGACTGTCCATCTTCACACTCTGTCTCCTGTAAGGATTCCATTCCATTATCCCAGGTTCTCCATATCTGTTTCATCGGTTCTAATGATGAAATCTTCTACAGGGACCTTCAGACATGTTCACATTTTTCCTCAATCAAAGATTCTGCACCACTGTGGTTGACAGGGTCCTTAGCTGTGTCCAACCCATTTCCTGCACTTCTGCAGTCACCCCTTCATTTCTCTTCCATCCCACAACAACAGTAGGGTCCCTCTTCTCAATTTCCAGCCCACCAGCACTTGAACACAAAGAATCTTAAACTGGCATTTCTGTCACTTCCAACAGTTCTGCAGGGACTGTTCTGTCTGGGACACCTTAATCCATTCCTCCTTCACTTCTATCACCTTCTCACACCCCCATGGCAGCTTTCCATGCAATCATAGAAAATGCAAACACTTGCCTATTTACCTCCCCTCCACCTCCTCACCATCCAGAGTCTCTCCTTGCAGGTGAAGCAGTGGTTTATCTGCACTTCACTCCGCCTTGTCTACTATGTCACAATGTGCTCTCTTCTATGTCAGACAGACGGAACACAGGCTGTGTGATTGCTTTGCTGAACACCTCCACTCTATCTGTAAACATGTCCCTGAACTTTCAGTTGATTTCTACTTCATCATTCCACCATGTTGCCATGACAACATTTCTGTCTTAGGCCTGGTGCAGTGCTTCAGCGAAGCTCAAATCAAGCTGGAAGAATAACATCTCATCTTCTTACAATCTTCAGGACTCAACATTGACTTTAACAATTTCAGAATGCGAACATTCTCCTCTATGTTTGTTATCCACCCAACACCTGTAGGACCTGTCCCCTCAAAACAGCCAATCCATTTTCAATTATTCACAGTTCCCATTATCACTGGTTAAGCCTCTCCTCTTCCTGGTTTAATAACATTTCACTCATTCCCCTGTCCCCACTCCAAACCCGTACCCAATGTCAGCATAAGTATCACCATTTCCCAGCTGCACTCAGTTGAGACAAAACATCACTGGACTTGAAATATTAACTCTGTTTTTTTCTCCACAAATGCTGCCAGACCTGCTGAGTTTCTCCAGCAATATTTGTTCTTGTTTGATTAGATTACTTACAGTGTGGAAACAGGCCTTTCAGCCCAACAAGTTCACACCGACCCACTGAAGAATAACCCACCCAGACCCATTCCCCTGCACCTAACATACAGGCAATTCACCTAACCTGCACATTTTTGGATTGTGGGAGGAAACCGGAGCAAACCCACGCAGACACGGGGAGAATGTGCAAACTCCACACAGAGAGTCGCCTGAGGCAGGAATTGAACCCAGGTCTCTGGCGCTGTGACGGAACAGTGCTAAACACTGTGCCACCATGCAGCTTCAGATCTCCACCATCTGCAGAGTTCTTTGTTCTATTTGTTCATCTATTCTAATCCTGATTTCCAGCACTTGGCCCATGATCTTGTATACTATGGCATTTCAAGTGCTCATCTAAATAATATTAAATATCAGGATAGTTCCCACATCTCCCACCTTTTCAGGCAGTACATTCCAAGTACGCACAAAAAAAAGTTTCCTCAAATCCTCTCTAAACCTCCTGCTCCTTACCTTAAAACTGTGCCCCAGGTTATTGACCCCTCTATTAAGGGCAAAATTTTCTCCCTGTCTATGTCCCTCAGAACTTTGTACACCTCAATCAGATGCTCCCCTCCCCTCCACCCCCCGCCTTCCTCTTCCTCAACCTTCTCCATTCTAAGGAAAACAAGCCCAACCTATCCAATCTCTCTTCACAGTTGAATCTCTCTAGACCTTGCAATATCCTGGTCAATCTCCTGTATACTCTCTCTGGTACAGTCACATCCTTCCTATAGTGTGGCAGCCAGGACTGCACGCAGTACTCCAGCAGTGGTCTAACTAACATTATATGCTGGATTAGTGGTGCTGGAAGAGCACAGCAGTTCAGGCAGCATCTGGAAGTTTGGAACTGGGGTGAGGTGGGGGAAGAGGAAATGAGGAAACTGTTGAAATCCACATTGATGCCCTGAGGTTGAAGTGTTCCAAGGCGGAAGATGAGGCGTTCTTCCTCCAGGCGCTGGTGGTGAGGGAGCGGCGGTGAAGGAGGCCCAGGGCCTCCATGTCCTCGGCAGAGTGGGAGGGGGAGTTGAAATGTTGGGCCACAGGGCGGTGTAGTTTATTGGCACCACTAAGGTCCCACTAAGATCACATTCACATTAAGGTCCCTCTGATGCTTTGCACTTCCTAGGATCCTCCTATTCAGCTTGCGATCCCTTACCTTGTTCATCCTCCCAAAATGCATGACCTCATTCTTTATAGAATTAAATTCCATTTGCGAACTGATCAGCCCAACTGATCAGCCTATCAATATCGTTCTGTAGTCTAAAGCTACCCTCCTCACTTTTAAGGACAAAAGTAATGCAGATGTTGGAATCCAAAGTAGACAGGCAGGAGGCTGGGTGAACACAGTGAGCCAGTCAGCATCAGGAGCTGGAGAAGTCGCGTTTCAGGTGTAACCCTTCTTCAGGACTGGGAATGGGTGTAGGAGAAGCTCCCTTTACACCCACCCCCAGTCCTAAAGAAGGGTAATACACGAAACATTGACTTCTCCACCTCCTGATGCTGCCAGGCTTGTTGTGTTCACCCAGCCTCCTGCCTGTCTACTCCTCGCTTTTAAACCACACAACCAGTTTCTGATTCATTTGTAAACTTACTGACTATACCCCCTACATACATGCCTATCAAATTAGGCACTTCAAATATTGATGTGCGAAGGCTTGGCTTTGGAATATTTCTGTTAGCTATTTTAATACAGATGTTGACCCAAACTTTTACACACATTTGAAAAGTGAAAGGACAGTTCAAAAGATTTGGGAGAAAGGAAAGGATGTTAGTCCTGTGGAGACAGAGTGTAGGATCGGAATGAATACTTCACATTTATCTTTGCAAACGAAATGGACACATTTATGGTCATAGTAGTGGATGACGGCGTAGTGACATTGATTTTAATATATATAAATTACATGGACATGGGTATAGGAAGGATAATTATGAAGTTTGTGAATGATGAAAGAGTTTGGATTTTAGTTGATAGAGTAGTAGAACACTTCCGGAAGATGTCTTCTGTACATATACTGTTTTTCTCATTTCTGTTTCCTTTTGATTAAGGCAGTCTGATTGCTCTAAACCCTCTGTTTATGAAATCTAATTTTAAAAATGAACCACACCAAATAATTTAGGGTTAAGACAGTTTATTAAATAATGCTTTCAAAACTCTGGGGTTAGTGAATACAATACACACACACAGACACACATGCATACAGACACACACACGCACATACAGACACACAAACCGACACAAACAGACACACACACACAGACACACACAGACACACACAGACACACACACAGACACACATGCATGCACACAAGAAATAATTATTTAAAAGAAAAAAATTCCAATTATGAATAACTTTAAAGAATCAAGATTTTGGGCATTGATTGAAAGTACATCAGTGTCTTTCGAAGGGTCTGGTGAAATCCCTTTTCATTGGAGCTAAGGTACAGCTGGATGCAGTAGAAGGTGGAACGATTTAATTTTTGTAGACTGAAAATGAATTTACTTTGCAGGAGAATACATAAATCCTGTCCAGAAATTAGTTTTCAAGAGGGGCGAGACTGTCTTTAGGCAAGCCTCCAGCTGCTTGCTGTCCCTTGCTCCTATGTTAAAAGCAGACTCAGATTAAGGTTCAGAACTTTATAACTAATTCAAAGACCAGAAAAATGCTGTCATGTGACTAGGCACCTGGGTGAATCATTTTAACTTAATGAGGTAGTTTTGATAGTTCTGGTCAAAACCATTATTTGTTGCAAGAAGTAACTGTGGGGCTGTGAGCATAATTTCAGGGATAATGAGGATTGGCAACCTTTCCTTTGTTAGCAGCTCAGTTTCAGCGACAGAAGATGATGTCCTCATTGTCTCACTGGCTTGCAGTGTCCAGGGAATTATAGCTGCAGAATTCGACAAGAGTGATGGTTTAGCTTTGTTCACTGGAGGTTTCTGGAAATTTGTAGACTTTAGCTAAGTTACACATGTTGTATTAATTCAGGGGATGTGGGTTTTGCTGGCTTTACAAACATTTTTTTTTTACTTTACAGTGTGGAAACAGGCCCTTCGGCCCAACAAGTCCACACCGACTCGCCGAAGCGCAAACCACCCATATCCCTACATTTACCCCTTACCTAAATTTAGCATGGCCAATTCACCTGACCTGCACATCTTTGGACTGTGGGAGGAAACCGGAGCACCCGGAGGAAACCCACGCAGACATGGGGAGAATGTGTAAACTCCACACAGTCAGTCACCTGAGGTGGGAATTGAACCCAGGTCTCTGGCGCTGTGAGGCAGCAGTGCTAACCACTGTGCCATCCCTAATTTCCCTGTTGTAGTTTGAGCAATCATGTTAAGTTGAGCAAGAGTCTGTTTTAAAAATAAACAACATGTATAATTTTTAAAAGGAATTTAGGATTCCTTATCATGTTTTGAGGATATGATATTGCAGATGTGTGAAATGATACACACTGTGATGAATAACACGGAGAGCCAATCTACATAGTACAGTTTACAAGGACACTGGGATCTGGGGTTATATTTTCACAGATCTTGAAAGGTGATACTACAAGTTGATGAGGCGGATAAATAAACATTTATGGGATATTTAACTTTGTAAATAGAGGCAGTGAGTACAAAAACCAGGAAGTAATAATAAGCCTTTACATATCACTTCTGAACTAGAGCAGTGATTTGTAAAAGCTTGTTATTACTTCCTTGTAGCACAATTCTGGGTTTTAGAAAGTGTGGCAATATTTTGGAAAGGGTACATTGGAGGTTTTTCAGGATGTAGTCAGGGATGAGAGAATTCAGTTGTGAAAGGATTGGAGAAACTGATATTGTTCTCCCGCAAGTCAGTGTACTCTCATTGCTGTCAGCTGCTGTTTCTTCTCTGATGCTTTTAATCTGTAGCTACTGTATATTGTGGTATTACCTGTATTGTCTTTATTGCTAAGTCACCAAGTTTCTTAAAACTACCAAAATACATCACATCTATGGCAAAAATTCCAACAAAACTCCTTCCCAAATCTGTACTTTCTTACATTTTGTAACAATCTTGTATGCTGGTACACAAATAGTCGAAGGTCGTTTCAATGCGGGAAATCTAGGTTTAAAAGGTCAGTTTCACTAATCAAAAAGCTCTCTGGGATTAACGTTTGCAAGGAATGTAGGGACACAATGACTCAAATTTTCAAGTATTAATTATGTTTCCACAGTGTGTAAACACAAACCCATTGTGCAGTGTGTTGGCCCTCGTGTTTTGAAAAAGTCCCCACTCGTGTGTATCAGGTATTCAGAAAGGTATTCTGAAAATTATCCATTCCAAACTATTTTGCAGTCTCCTTCTTTTGACTGTTAAATGTCGGCTTGTTTTAAGTTGAATGCATTCTTGCTGAAAGACTAGAGAAGATTAAATGAAGGCTTAACAAAGGTATTTTAATAAATCAAGTTGGGATAAATTATTTCCTTTGTCAAACTATTTCCTCACTCTTTATGGTGGAAGGGACTTTGAAAATTCCATTAATACAAAAAAAAAGGGAAAGAATTAAATGCCACCACGAAAGAAGTAATATTAAACAAACTAATGATACTAAAGACCCCTGGCCTAGATGGATTTCATCCTAGGATCCTAAAAGAGATAACTGCAGAAATAGTGAATGCATGGCTTGTAATTTTTCAAAAATCATGGAATTCTGGAGAAGCACCACAGGATTAGAAAACTGCTAATATGACACCCCTATTCAAAAGGGACGGACACAAAAAACAGGTAACTGAAGATTGATTAGCTTAATATCTAATGTTGAAAAAGTATTCAAATAAATTATTAAGGAAGAAAAGCAGAATATTTGGAAAATTTTAATCTAATCAAGCAGAATCAACATGACATCATGAAACAGAAATTGTGTCTAATTTATTTCAGTTTTCTTTGAGGAATCTTAACTAGAGTGGACAGAGAGGAACCAGTAGTTGTGTTGTATTAGGACTTCCAGAAGATGTTCACCAAGGTTAAGTCAGGTAATCCAGAAGGCTATTGGAATATTAGACTTTATTTCAAGGGTTTTGGAGTATAAGAGTAGGAAATTCTCATTGAAACTGTACAAAGTATTATTGAGAATACATCTGGAATACCGTGAGCAGTTCTGACCCCCATATTTAAGGAAATATATAATTTCATTAGGGGCAGTTCAGAGAATATTTACTAGGATGGTCCCTGGTATGGAAGGACTGCCTTACGTACAAAGATGAAACAGACAGGGACTCTATTCATTGGGGTTTAGCAGAATATGAGGTAATCTCATTGAGACATATTGGATTCTTAAGGAATTTGACAGGTAAATGCTGAGATGATGGGACAGTCTATGATCCAAGGGCATAGTCTCAGAATAAAGGAACACCAATTTAAGACTAAGATGAAGAGGACTTTCTTCTCTCAGAAACTCTTGCCACAGAGAGATGTGGGCCAGTCCTTCTATATAAGCCCATGATAGATGGACTCTTGATCAGTATGGAAACAGTCAGAAATCACACAACATCAGGTTATAGTCCAATAGGTCGATTTGAAATCACAAGCTTTCAGAGTGCTGCCTCTTCATCAGATCAATCTGTTAAAAAAAACAAGGAAAGAAAAAGCAAGGGGAGAAAGGTAAGACCGAAATGCAGTGTGCCTTGATGGTAGGCACAAAGTGAGCAAATGCCAAGAGAGCAAACGAGGATCTCTGACATGCAGCCTGGTAGAAACCATGAGCTAGGTACTCCTCCCTATGTGCAAAGCATCTTTGTCCCAGCATTGCAATGAGAACTGCAGGAGAGTCCCAAAATGCAGCAGTTAAGAGCAGAAACATGCTGGAAATGGATCAGAGATGTACCATCATGATGCAGTGAAGCTGATTCATGTCAGTTGCCAAGGTTTGTGGATGGGGCACGTGTGCGGTCACCATCCACGGTATATCTCTTAAGATCTTGGTGCTAGGTCTCCAGGATGGGGGCCAGAGTGGCAAGCAAAGAGGTGGAGTCACTGTATAATCATTCTGGCTCTCTTTTGAAGAATTCTCAGCATTTACTTGCTATCCAACAAGTACAAGGATGGGAATAAGGTGTCCGTGAATAAGGTAAGATTAAGTAATAATAAGACTATTAATGAGTAGTAATTCTTACATATCGGCCTCTGCACACTCACTAATGAGAATCTTGTCTTGCATTCAACGTTTGGTTGGAAAATGAGTCTCTTTGATTCTGATGTCAAGAAGATCTTTGTTGACCATCTCACCAATTTTTCCGAACATTCCTGCGAAGGCTGACACCATTCGGGGCTGGGAAAATTCAAACCCCCATGTATCATTCAATGATTATAGTCCATTTGTCATGAGATTCCCAAATAACTGTCACCTTAAATGATTACATAAGAAGGCTCAAATTTGTCTGTGCTTAATCTTTCGAAAAAATGTTTCGTAAACATTTGTACAATCCCCTGCATCGTTACAACATGTGATCAAGAATATAAATCATTTTTAGACGCAATCAAATAATGTGTTTAGTGAGTTCTAACAATTATCTTGGTGGCTGGATTATTGTGTCTCACCTTTTAATTCACATTGGCCAGCGGAACTCTGAGAGTCATTTACCATTATGAAACAGTAAGGTCTCTTGCATTATTCTATATTCCTTATTTTATATGTGTGATAATTTAATTGAACACACAGATCAATAGTTCAAAAATCAAAAGAACATAATAAATAAATATGTAAGTAAATAATTCACAAAATCATTTTATATGGCCAGAACCACAACAATACATTCCAGAATTCAGTTTAAGATGAAACACTGATGTTTGATGTGATGTGCAGGCAGCTAGCCCACGCATTCCAGCCCACACATTCTGGGCTCTGGCTCCAGTACTGTATTTGTGAGTTCATGTCCCATGTGTATCACAGTAAGATGCAGGAAAGAAAATTTAGTACTGCAATTCAGTGTATCAATGAAAAATGTTTCTCTATTCCAGTATTATTTTCAGATGATTTCAAATTGAGTGTTCTCATCTACTAATAGTTGTCTAATTTCTGCATGGCATTTTATTTGTGAAGCGTTTTCCCATCTCAACAAGTGTGTAAGTATAGAACACATTAACTGATTTCAAATTTATTAAAGTAAGGTTTATTAAATCGTTTCATTCAAAAAAAAAATCAACCCCTGTCATAATGACTATTGAAAATTACCATGGAGGAAAATATGAAACACTTTAAATTCTCAAACAAGATTCTAAGTTGCTATTTCAAATGGAATACAAATTAATACCCCAATGTATAGTTTTGAGAACTGTTTACACTTAATAAGGTAACGGGATTATCCTTATTCTCTTAACAGATTCCTTCAATTACCAGAAAAATTCAAATTTTGCCTCTTTCTTTACATAGAAACATGGAAAATAGGAACACCGGTGGGCTATTTGGTCCTTTGAGCCTGCTCCACCATTCGCTATGATCATGGCTGATTATCCAACTCAGTCTCCTGGTCCCTTTGTCACTCTATGCCCTTTGATCTCTTTACCTTGGAGTGCAGGTTCATAGATCCTTGAAAGTGGAGTCGCAGGTAGATAGGATAGTGAAGAAGGCATTTGGTATGCTTTCCTTTATTGGTCAGAGTATTGAGTACAGGAGTTGGGAGGTCATGTTCTGGCTGTACAGGACATTGGTTAGGCCACTATTGGAATATTGTGTGCATTTCTGGTCTCCTTCCTATCAGAAAGACGTTGTGAAACTTGAAAGGGCTCAGAAAAGACTTACAAGGATATTGCCAGGGTTGGAGGATTTGAGCTACAGGGAGAGTGGTGCGTGTATGGAATGAGCTGCCAGAGAAAGTGGTGGAGGCCGGTACAATTGCAACATTTAAGAGGCATTTGGATGGGTATATCAATAGGAAGAGTTTGAAGGGATATGGGCCAGGTGCTGGCAGGTGGAACTAGATTAGGTTGGGATATCTGGTCAGCATGGACTGGCTGGACCGAAGGGTCTGTCTCCAAGCTGTACATCTCTATGACTCCATGACTCTATAACTATGTCTACCTGCTTCATGTAAATATACCAAGTTTTGGCCTCATCAATTTTTGTGGCAGAGAATTCCACAGGTTCCACACTCTCTGAGTGAAGATACTTCTCCTTCTTTCAACTTAACCATTTTTTGACTTTGTTGTTGGTCTCAGGTTTTGAAATGAATTTACCACTGTGGAATTTGTTTACAATACAACACACATGACGTGGTACATTTCCTTCTCGTTACCCAAGGAGTGATCAAATGCAGCTGATTCTATAGCCTTCTTAATTTTAACTTTAACTGACATGAAGTGGAATATTATAGATATTATATAGCTTCAGCAACAAGGAAGTGATTGCCACCAGCCTATTGCTAGATGTGCAGGTGATAGCTTCCCTCTCCCCCACCATGTTACTTACTTAGATTACTTACAGTGTGGAAACAGGCCCTTCAGCCCAACAAGTCCACACCGACCCGCCGAAGCACACCCACCCAGACCCATTCCCCTACATTTACACCTGCACCCAACACTACGGGCAATTTAGCACGGCCAATTCACCTAACCTGCACATTTTTGGACTTTGGGAGGAAACCGGAGCACCTGGAGGAAACCCACGCAGACACGGGGAGAACGTGCAAGCTCCACACAGACACTCGCCTGAGGCGGCAATTGAACCCGGGTCTCTGGCGCTGTGAGGCAGCAGTGCTGTCCACTGTGCCACCGTGCTGCCCACTGTGCCACCATGCTGCCCACAAACCTTAGCTATCTAACATTCCTCCTCTCACACTCTGAAATATCAGGTCCAGATAAGAGCAGGAGTAGGCTATTCAGCCTTTCAAGCTTGCTCCATTACACAATAAGACCATATCTGATCAAATCCACTTGCCTCCCCATTTCCTTCCCACAATATTCCATGACTCGCTTGTCTATTAAAAATTTATCTAACGCTGCTTAGAATAAATAACCCAGACTTCAGTCCTTTCTGAAGAAGAGAATTCTACATATGAATGACTGTCTGAGAATGAAAATTAAAAACTTCTCATCTCAATTTTAAAAGGAAGGCCTCTTATTTTTAAACTGTCCCCAAGTTCTAGTCTCCCCACAAAAGGAAACATCCTCCCTTTGGCCACCTATCAGGTCCTTCAGGATTTTGTATGTTCAGTAAAAGAACCTCTCATTCTCTCAACCTTCCATCTTTCTTCAGGCTGACCTTGTTCCACATTTCTTTAGCAGATAAGCCTTTCATCCCTGAGGTGTGTTGAGTGAGTCTTTGAAGTGGTTTGAATGTAATTTTTTTTAAAAATGAGGAGACCAAATCAAGCACAATACTCTAGATGTGGCATCACTGAGGTCCCCTACATCTGCAGCAACCATCTCCCTCTTTTTCTATTCCATTTCCCTTCCAAGTGAAATGCCTCTGAATGTTCCCAACATTTTCATGTGAGTGAAATTCTAGTACTAACCTGCCCACGGTTTCCAAGAATAGAATTCTTGTACAAGGTTGTCTGCTTTCTAAAATGGAAAGATGACTCAGGCACATTGTTTGGTCAGTTAATCTATTTGACACCAACACTGGATGACAGAAGTACAAATTGTTCCACTTCACCAGACTAGTATCTCACACAAGAATCAAACGAAACAATGCAAGAAATCCGTGGGCTGAAACTTAACATTTCTTTTGGCCAAGTGCCATTTTGTTAGGTTTCGTGAGGGGTTTCACTCCATGAGGCCTAACACGATCTCTCACTATCTTCAGAAACTCATCTCATTAACTACCTACTCTGCACCTATGGAGCCTCTCTCCCCTGCTTCCAGCCCTTGCCTTTCCCAGAAGAATTTATTATTCACTGATTAATACACAATAGATATTCCTGGCACCCGTGCATTCTTTAAAAGGTTGTTATGTACCCGGGAGTCGAAAAGGGTGGCAATGGCAATCTGGCATTGTCCCTCACTGGCAAGGTAAGGGCACAGTAGCCACAAAGCCACACTACTCACAGCGTGCAGCTGGTATAGTTGACACTCCCTCAAAGTGTACAACTTATCATCTCACCCTAGATGCTGTTTAACCACAGCACCACACAGTTTACCTATCCTTAGCTGTATCTGTTTTAACATCCTCTCTGAGTCACCATTAATCTGTCCCCATGTTGTTATTGTCCAATAGGGGAATATTTGCAAATAGGCAAACGACTGGAAAATCTCAAAGATAAACCTTTATTCACAGTCAGCCACACAGAACACCAACAAAATAAATAGAGCATGAAATTTGACCCCACGATGCAAACTAAATGCTGGCATTATCATCAACAATTATTTTACATCCACGATTGTCTGCTACTCGCATTCACTGGAACCGGGGTCAATCAGGCTGAACTCTACCATGGACAAGGAGAGCTTGCTCATCCCGAATGTCCTCATCATTCCCACAAGAAGACTGCTCCCGCCACCAAGATCCTCAGTGTCTAACACATCACCTCGTTTCCTGCTCCAATTATGCAAACCAGAGCACACCAGCCAATAGCATGATGCAGCATACTCTGTCTAGATTACACATGAGGCTCTGCCCATCATCCTGCACCCCACCCCACCCAGTTCCTTTCAAGCACCCAGCCTGTGCTTGCTGATACACATTGGTACCCAGTCCAGCAACATCTGAAATTGGAAACGTCTTGGTCTCATTCTCAAATCTCTCCATTGTCTTGCCGTTGCCTATCTCTGTAACCTCTTGCTGATCCATAATCTACTGTGACCTCCAACTGTTCCAATTCTGCCCCTGTCGACATCCCTGTTATTCATTGCCTCAGCTTTGGCCATTGTGCTTTCCATTGATTAGCAAGTAAAATCTAAAATTTCCTCCCTAAATCTCTCCAGCCATCTCGATTCCTCCTCCTTCATCTGTTTGTTAAAACCTTCATCTTTGACCAACCATTTTGTCACCAGCTATAGTATCTCCTGGTGTGGCTCAGTGACCAGTTCTAAGTGATAGACTTTCAGTGTTAGTTGCTACATTTTTGTACATTAAAGGCACATACATAAAGTTAAATTAGTGCATGCATATTCCTGAGCAATGAAATTGTTAATGCCCTAGGACAATTTACTAGGTCAATGGCACTATGCAAATATTAATTGTAATAGATTGGTTCTCCTTACATGTACGAGAATCTAAATGATGAATCAGCCCTCGCATTACAAAGCACACTCACACTAATGTTATTGTAACAGAATATTCACAATTAGGATTGAACTCAGAAACATCTCAGCATTGAGATTAATTCTGGCAATGTTAGTCAAATGATGACCTAATAGTCTTGTGATAATTTGATGCTAGCTGTTCTATTGGAAGTGTTAACCCGTGTAAAATGCAGAGCATAGGGGTTTTTCACAAATACATTGACCTTTCTTCACAAATATCAGCAAGTATTGTTTCTCAGCTAAGTAACCCTAAATCTCTTGTGGGTGAAGAGCAAACGTAAAAATGTAATTAATTTATGTTGTGGTTAACCATACAATAAAACAAAAATACAAGATTACCTCTAAACATCTCACTGTTAGAAGAGATCAGGTTAGATTTCCCATAAGGTTTACACCTGAAATGGCCGGTAGTAACAGTGGAGAAAATTCTTTATACTGATCTTAAATTAAAAATTGCACTACATTTATACATGTAAAATTTGGAGTTTAGACAATTAAGTGGGTAGCTGATACAAGTCTCTGATAGATGTTGTGAGATGAAAGGATATCAATATTTGCCCAGGTATGGTCTTAGAATTCCAAGGCAGGCCCTTTCCTAATGATGTAAGTGGTATTCTCCAATGAGAAGAGCCAGGAATACTTTCACAATCAGGACTCCCGCCCACCTTCCAAGGACCCCTTCGCCCACCTCCAACACACTCCATCCACCTGGACACTCCGTCCACCTGGACACTCCGTGCTGGCCTATTCATTTCCAATTGCTGCCGGGACATTAACCACCTCAACCTGTGTCCCACCCTTCCCCACTCCAACCTCTCACCCTCCCAACGCGCAACCCTCCAATCGCTCTGCTCCAATCCCGACCTCACCATCAAGCCAGCAGATAAAGGAGGCGCAGTGGTAGTCTAGCGCACTGACCTCTACACCACTGAAGCCAGACGCCAACTCGAGGACACCACTTCCTATCGCCCTCTAGACCATGACCCCACCCCCCATCACCAAACCATCATCTCCCAGACCATGACAGAACCCAGACAGAACCTCATCACCTCAGGAGATCTCCCACCCACAGCTTCCAACCTCATAGTCCGGGAATCCCACACTGCCTGGTTCTACCTCCTTCCCAAGATCCACAAGCCTGACCACCCTGGCCAACCCATTGTCTCAGCATGCTCCTGCCCCACTGAACTCATTTCTACTTACCTTGACACTGCCCTATCCCCCCTGGTCCAGGAACTCCCCACATACGTTTGAGACACCACCCACAACCTCCACCTCCTCCAAGACTTCCATTTCCCCGGCCCCCAACGCCTCATCTTCACCATGGATATCCAATCCCTCTACACCTCCATCTGCCATGACCAGGGCCTCCAAGCCCTCCGTTTCTTCCTCTCCCGATGTCCCCAACAGTACCCTTCCAGCAACACTCTCATTTTGTTTGGCTGAACTGGTCCTCACCCTTAACATTTCTCCTTCGAATCCTCCCACTTCCTCCAGACCAAAGGGGTAGCCATAGGCACACGTATGGGCCCCAGCTATGCCTCTCTCTTTGTTGGCTATGTGGAACAGTCAATCTTCTGTAATTACACCGGCACCACTCCCCACCTCTTCCTCCGTTACATTGATGACTGCATTGGCGCCACCTCATGCCCCCGCGAGGAGGTTGAGCAGTTCATCAACTTCATTAACACATTCCACCCTCACCTTAAATTTACCTGGACCATCTCTGACACCTCCCTCCCCTTCCTGGACCTCTCCAGCTCCATCAATGACGATCGACTTGACACCGACATTTTTTACAAACCCACCGATTCCCACAGCTACCTGGATTACACCTCTTCCCACCCTACCTCCTGCAAAAATGCCATCCCATATTCCCAATTCCTCCGCCTCC
>NC_057732.1:26416123-26417772 GCF_004010195.1 Chiloscyllium plagiosum
GGCTCTCTGCCTGTATTCCTGATGAAGGGCTTTTGCCCGAAACGTCGATTTTGCCTGTCCTCGGATGCTGCCTGAATTGCTGTGCTCTTCCAGCACCTCTAATCCAGAATCTGGTTTCCAGCATCGGCAGTCATTGTTTTTACCACAGTGCCTCAAGAGTCTTGTCTTCAATAAAGATTGAGTGTTGGAGTCATGACACATCACTAATGAAAGCTTGGAATCTCAAACAAGAACAAGCTTGCTTTCCATGCCCTGAAGAGTGCCTTGAATTGGAAATTCATCTGTCAAAAACATCCTGCCCATGAAGATCATTGTTGCTCTTTCAATCTTCACAACTCGTTCCTTCCATGGAGGAGCTGCTGATATTAGGTGTTACAGATCACTGAAGTCCCCAGGTGGTGGGAGAGCTGCTGTTCAGGAGGAGAGGGTAATGCTTGCTCTGCTTCCCCAGGAAGGAAAACCTGGCAATGCCAGGATAGCAGGTTTTGCAATCGATGCAGGATTTATATGTGTTTGATTTTGTGGACCTGCCTATCAGCATTCACAAGGACTGCCAATCTCTGAATGAGCAATTGATATGAGATCTCATCAAGAAATTCCAGAATTCCTACATTGTGGAAACAAGCCATTTGGCACAACAAATCCACGCTGAAGAAAACCGGAGCACCCGGAGGCAACCCACGCAGACACAGGGAGAATGTGCAAACTCCACACAGACAGTCGTACAAGGCTGGAATCGAACCTGGGGTCCTTGATGCTATGAATTCCAGTAACCTGGCTTGCAAAGCTTTTATTCCGCAGATAAAATACACCAGAAATGCAAAACAAATCTGAAATTATACACTGAAATCCCTTAGTGCCTCACTTAGGGGTGATGTTCCCTGGTCTAGTGCCCTGATTGTTAGTCCGGTGACTGCAGCATGGCTGATGCTGATTTTCGCTGAGACCGTTTTGGAGAAGGCCCTTGGGTGTTCAGAATCTTGTGGAACTTGGTGTTGGATTCTGTCAGCTCATCCTTTGTAGTAGCAGTTTCGGTTGGCTGTAGTCCGTGCAGTCAACATGAATGTCATCATTCTGAGAGACAGTGGCTGGATCATTCCCCAAGGTGTGGCAGAAGGGGGGATCTCTGCAACTTATAGAATTAGTCAGAGTGTTTTGAGTACAGACCTGTCAAATGGTAAGATCCACTCCCACATTTACAGCAGCCTGAGGTGGATGGCTGCAATCATGTCTTTCAAAAAAGGAGGCTGGATTGGAGGTGTTTAGGCCTCATGGCCCATATACTCCCTCTTGCATGACCAGCTGCATCCTTCTATCTTTTCATTTTATTTTCTTCAGTGAACTTCTAAATGACATTTATCTCTTCTTTCTGCAATGGTCGAGCGAGGTTGAGGGGAGCTGTTAAAAGACAGATCCAGTCCATCTCTTGTGCCCATGGCGATTGTGGCTTGAGCAACTGTCCCAGCACCGATGAATCAGGGGCTGTCCTTTTCCTCAGACGTTTTGGTGGTGTCTGCAGTGGTGGCGGAGAAAATTAGATAATGATCCCTCAGTCTTCAGGAGTTGGTGTGGATGCACCATCTGTTCCCGGAGCTCGAGTTGGGTCCCGGTCCTCAAGAGCTGGGACAGTCTCCTGGCAAGGGTCTCCT
>NC_057732.1:26418272-26436066 GCF_004010195.1 Chiloscyllium plagiosum
TGGAGTGCTCACTTGAGTCTCCTGCACGAGAACAGGTATGCAATTCCACCTTCCTGGGAGTTTCACAGGAGCTGGTTTATTCCCCCAGGCCCTTTTGCAGCCCACACATGTCCATTGGCAAACCATGCCCACAGCCCAGTTCCAAATTAATGTCTAACATCAGTGCTGTGTCAGCCTCTGAATTAGCCTCAAATGTGGCTTCCTTCCTCTTCCTGCTCTTGCACTTAAGGATCATCAGCCAGTTGATTAGATTAGGTTAGATTACTTATGGTGTGGAAACAGGCCCTTCGGCCCAACAAGTCCACACTGACCCTCCGAAGAGCAACCCATCCAGATCCATTCCCCTACATTTACCCCTTCACCTAACACTACGGGCAATTTAGCATGGCCAATTCACCTAACCTGCACATTTTTTGGACTGTGGGAAGAAACCGGAGCACCCGGAGGAAACCCACACAGACACGGGGAGAATGTGCAAACTCCACACAGGCAGTTGCCTAAGGTGGGAATTGAACCCAGGTCTCTGGAGCTGTGAGTTGTTCTTAGTCAGTAGTTAACTTGTATAACACAATATGGATGGATTTAACGCCACTTGGTCCCCATGATCTTCAGGATTCTCTCTTCATGAGTGATGAAGAGATGCATCCTTGTTAGTCTTTTGCCCATTTTTTTTTCCTTTTTCTCCTTTCTCTTGAAAGACATCTTCTCGAGGAAGAGAGCAGAATGTCAGTTACTGGCTGTGTGAGTGATTTGCTTGACATAGATGATTAGTTGGAGATATGTGAAAGCCTGGAGAGGTGAATGAGTGGGTCTGGCATGATCAGAAAGTATGTGGAAGTAAGGTGACATTTGTGAATGTTGAGGGCGAATGTCAGGGTAAGTTGTAGGGTGGGTGATTGGGCTGTGGTACATTGAAGAGTGTGAGATTTGTAGAATGTGATGTGACACGTACAGAATAAGGTCATAAGGCATAGGAGCAGAAACAGGCCATTCAGCCCATTGATCTCTTCTCCGAGTTCCTCCGCCGCACCTGCTCGGGAGAGGAGGCATTCCACTTCCAATATCAGATTTCCACCTATTTGAACAACATGCTTTTCCCCCCTTTGTCATCCAGACAGCACCTACTCCATTCCCCACTGCTCTAAACCACCTCCTCAATGCAATAAAGACAGAATCCCCCTTGTCCTCACCTAACACCCCACCAGTCTCCGCATCTAACATATCATCCTTAAACTGCAACCAGAGAATGCAAACCCTGCCGGTACACCACCCCCCTCACCTCCATCCAGGACCCCAAACAGTCCTTCCAGAAGAGACAGAGGTTCACCTGCCTCTCTTCCAACCTAGTTTACTGCATCAGGTGCTCCCAATGTGGTCTTCTCTACATCGGGGAGACCAAAACTAAACTAAAGGAACGTTTCACCGAGCAAATCAGTCGGGCCCGCAGGGGCCCATTTTAATTCCCTTTTCCCACTCCCTTTCCAACATGACCATCCTTGGTCTCCTCCACTGCCACAATAATTCAGACCGCAAATTGGAGAAACGACACTTCATCTTCTGCTTGGGCAGCCTACAGCCCAGAGGACTCAACACTGAGTTCTCCAATTTCAAATAACCTCCCTTCCCATCCTCCAACTCCCTTCTCAACCCATCCCCATCCCTTCCATTCCTCTCAGTCACCTACCGGATTTATTCCTCCCATTGACCAACCAGGTCATAGCCTGTATTGTGTTCACCTATCCCCATGTCACCACTCTGCCCCCTGATGCACTCTTTATCTGCAGCTCCCCTTACACCCATCCCCAGTCCTGAAGAAGGCTTACACCTGAAACATTGACTTCTCCACTGCCTGATGCTGCCTGGCTTGCTGTATTCTTTCAGCACCTTGCCTGTCTACATTGAGTCTGCTTCATCATTCAATGAGATCGTGGCTGATCTAATAATCCTCACTGGACATCCCTGCCTTTTTGATACAATCCTTGATTCCATTGCTGATTAAAAGTCTGTCTAACTTGGCCTTGGACATACTCAATGACCCAGCATTGGCAGACCACTGCAGTAAAGAATTCCCCAGACTCACTAAGCTCTGAGCAAATAAATTATTCCTCATCTCCATCTTAAATCTGCAACGCAATGTTATGGGTTGATGTATTTACTCTCCCCTTGAGCACCTAAGTTTTATTATGAATCTTTTTGCAGTTCTGCTGTTAGGTCCATGCTGCTACGTTCTGAGTATTCAAGACCCTCGTCGTCTGCTCTCATTACCTTATGTTGGAATGCGAGCTGATCCCCACACCAAGAACAAAGCCTTCTCCCTGGTGTGCACAGCTCAGCTGAGTGAATCCAGCCTGACATCAAACATTCTGGCATTCCTCTTCCTTCCTTGCCATACCATTGCTTCTTGTGGAATTGTAAAACAATTATTCAACAGCTTGCAATACATGGCTGGAACTTTCCCTTTCATATTTAGTGTGCCTTTAAAAATCAAGGCTTCCTGGGCCTTTGGTTTCTCCCCAAGACTATCCAGTCACAGGACTGTAGAGGTTACTTACACTGAGATAGAGAGCTGGGCTGGATTGGAATGAGCGCTGACCAAGCTGCAATTGTGGAAATGAGGTGGGGAAACAACACTCTGTGTCTCACTCATCTTGTTTCCACAGAGCATGGAAACATTGTGGTTCCTATGCCCGAATATTGAATTGAACGAATTTTGCAATAGTCTTTACCCAGTCTCCATTTGTAATACTGGCTTGGTGCCAAAGCATCTCAAGCCAGATGCCTCTAATATGTAATGTTGGTAACTCCCTATTAGAAGTTAAATGCATCAGTTTATAAAATCTTCTTTTGTATTAATTCTTGTCAGAGAATTGTCAATTCCTGTTTTATCTCCCCATTCAGGCATTTCCAACAGTCAAAACATTAGTCCCAAGGTCCCCGGGCCACATATTGCAGAGAGGTTTCATGCCTTTTAATTAGAACAGGCAATAATGTGCCAATACACATTATAATAGCACTGTGATTTCAGAGTAGATGCAAGGATCACAAGTTATCCAGATTATAATGCTGAGAGTACACCTGCTCCCATCTTTAGGGCCAATATGAAGATAATAATTATTATCACGGGAGTGGGGTGATACAGTGTCAGAGAAAACTATTCACACAGAGAACGGCACATAAATAAAGCTTTGTCTGTGAAAATGAAATACCTGGAATGCAGCAAAGCTACACATGCCAGTATAAAATGATTTACAAGATACTATTTCTGAACAACTTTAATGAATAATTCAAACATAACATTCCTACAAAAGTGGATGACAGAGCATCACCCTAAAGTGATGCATCCCTAAAGTTAAGTAGGTTATGACTTTCACTGGATGCAGACATGGACAATTTCCCCTGGTACCAGGGTGTCATGGGTCTGTGGTAACCCTTCTAATCACGTAGGAGGCAATATTTGTGAGAAAAAAAAGGATTTTTTTTCAAAACTTTTAAAGGCTATAGCCATTTCCTCTCTGCCTGTTACAATTCCAAAGTAGTTATTGATCACTATATAGATTCTCCACAGTGTGAAACACACATAATTTTGAAAGATTACAAGTGCCCTTTATCACGGACTGAAAGCTATGCCTACTCTGCTCAGTGTGTTGCTTCCCTTTGATATCGTCAACGTACTGAACTTTAAAGACAACAATATTGGTTGTTCCTTTATGAGAATGGGCCCATTGCATTAGTACTAATCATCTTTATATTCTCCCTATGAATACCAATTTTTATGTTGTTTCAATGTCAGAATGTCTTATTATCCTTGTTCTGAGTTGAAACTGAATGACAAAACAGAATGATGAATCACTTAAAGTTGTAGATCGCGGGTTAACCTAAGGTCAAATTGCTTTACTAAGCTGTTTTCTTCACACTTGGAATAGCTGATGATCAATCAATTGCAGATTTCCATAATAATTGCTCCCTTAATTACCATTGACAAGTCCATACTGGGTCTGTGTTTATGCTATGCAGCATGGACAAGAATGCTTTTCTTTACTGCTGTGAGAAACACTTATGTCATTAAACATCAGACCTTAACAATGCACTAGAGAGCAGGATTTATATTTTTTCTTTGCTGTGCAGTCAGTAGCTATGCTTTATGCTGTCATACATACATGTACATATGCAAGAAATTAAAATTGTCAATCTTTTATAAGTGTTGTTGCCTTTGGCGTCAGAGCATTCTTTGTAAATGACAAGTGGATGAATGGCATATTTGCCCTTTATCTATAACAAAAATACAAGCTTCCTCAGTGATAGTAAATAACAGCATCACAGGGTGTGTGGAACACTGTCATATGACGAGTTATAATTAGTTACATTTTATACAAAAATACAAAGGATCATGCGTAGCTTGTCCATTGAGCTCATTATAATGTCTTGTGTATGACTTATTAAAACATCCTCCAACTTCATCCACCAACAGCTATGCCATCTCCCTGGAGAACCAAAAGGAAAATGATTTAAAAAAAGGTCAATTTACATAGAAAGTTTTGGAAAGTTTCCTTCCAATCTACTTGAGCAATCAAAACTAATCCAGGTGAACAGAGGTCAGAGGTTAGGAATACTGCAGCGAGTAACTCACCTCCTGACTCACCAAAGCTTGTCCATCATTTACAAGCTATAAGTCAGACGTGCGATGGGATACTCCTTACTTTCCTGGATAAGTGCAGCTCCAAAAACATTCAAGAAGCTTCACACCATCCAGGACAAAGCAGCTTGCTCGATTGGCAAAACACCCACTACTTCCACACTGACAGCAGTATCTATAAGATGCACTGCAGAAATTCACCAAAGATCCTTAAACAGCACCTTCCAAACCCATGTCCAATTCCATCTAGAAGGAGAGGGCAGCCGGGACATAGGAACACCACCACCTGCAAGCTCCCCTGTGTTTTGAACGTAAGTAGTGAATCTGGGCTCAACACCCAGGTTGTCAGTGTTTCCATAGATCTATTATTTTGTGGAAAAAAATAGCTTTCTGGCAAATAACAAGTTCCAGCTTTATCCAAGTCCCTATGTTACAATCGCAGCTACACTTCAGAAGCACATTATTGATTGTAAAGTGGGAGAAGTCTTGATGGTATGAAAGGCACTATATAAATCCAAGTCTTCCTTTAGATCCTTGATCTGCTCTGTTCTGACTAGGCTTATTGTAATAATAAATCTGAATAATGAATAACAAATAAGAAAACAATCTATCCCCATAATTATTTTACATTCCTCTTTCAGATCCCCCTGGAGTTGCGTCTCTATAGAGAGTGCATTGAGATTTTTTTGAAGTAACAAATTTTGATATTGCCACTCTGATAAAAAAAAGCTCCAGGAATGTATGGAATATGTATGTAAGTTTGCTCGCTGAGCTGGAAGGTTCATTTTCAGACATTTCGTCACCCTACTAGGTGACATCATCAGTGAGCCTCCGGGGAAGCTTCACTGGAGACTGTCATTGATGATGTTACCTAGTATGGTGACAAAACTTCTGAAAATGAACCTTCCAGTTCAGTGAGCACACTTAAATCCAGAACCTCAACCTGAGCTATAAACCTTCTCTATGTATGCAATATGTTCTCCGGATGGAAATCTGATTTGCATTTTGGTCACTGGCTTTCATTGCATGCACCTTCAATTTCCATAACCGGTTCGACTCATGTATAATGAGTCTTTACCTTTCATTTAGTAGACTGTCAAATGCCATGGATAACCCCACTTTTTATGCTGCAGTATTCAGAGGTCAGTTATAAGCTCTGTAATGGGGAATCATCTGCTCTAATAAAATGGATCACATGCACAATTTCTTCCATGCTGCATGCACGAAATATAAAGCAATGACTAAGTGACTTGCTCAAATCCTGTTTGTAAGTTCCAGTCCATGTAGTCCAGCAATGGAATACAAGGAATGTTTCTAACACTGCAACATTGACAGTCACCAAAAGCTTAAAGAATGAAAAGTTAAGATATCCTTTGTGACAGAGAATTGTGGTTGACTCTCAATTGCCCTGTGAAAGATAAAGGACAAAGTTAATAGATTCTTGAAACTGCATCCCAAAATGCTGCTGTGTGAACTCTAATGACATTGGCAAATAGCAAAAAAAGGGTACCAGAACAATGTTACAACTTACTTAAACTTCTTAACAAATTCTGAATATTCCTGGAAAGCAGGATGTAAATAGTAATTGCTATTACAAGCTGTAGACATCAGTTTAAAACTGCTGCTCCATAATCAGTGCACAATAGGTTTAATATTAGGATGAATAATTTATTATTTTGTTAAATTTATGTTTTGATTCAACATTTAACAAATAACAAGCACACAAAAAAAGACTAATTACGAAGCTGATAATCCCACAATGATATGGCGATTCCACATTCTTCTGTCTCAGCTAGGTAGGCAGATGTAGTGCTCACATTCATTTCAAGAGGGCTAAAGTACAAGAGCAGGAATGTACTACTGAGGCTCTGGTCAGACCTCATTTGGAATATTTTGGGCTCCACGTCCAAGGAAGAATGTCTTGGCCTTGGGAGGGGTCCACAGGAGGTTTACAAGAATGTTCCCGGGAATGAAGGGATTGGCATGTGAGGGGCAGTTGAAGACTGTACTCGATGTAGTCTAGAAGGACAAAGGGGTATCTCATTAAAACGTACAGAATACTAAGAAGCCTGGATAGAATGGAGAAGATGTTGCCACTAGTAGGAGAGACTAGGACTAGAGTACAGAGCCTCAGAATAAAAGGACAACCCTTTAAAACTGAGTCGAGCAGGAATATCTTCAGCCAGAGGCTGGTGAATCTTTGGAACTCACTATTGCAAAAGTCTGTGGAGGCCAAGTAATTCAGTGTATGTAAGACAGACATAGATAGGTTTTTGACTAGTAAAGAAGTCAAGGGCTATGGGGAAAAGACAGGAGAATGGATTTGAAAAACATATCAGCCATGATGGAATGGTGGAGCACACTCAATGGACTGAATGGCCTAATTCTGCTCTTATATCCTATGGTCTTAAGAAAAGGTTTGAATTTCATCAGTCATGAACAGCAATGAGTACTTTTGTTCTCTTTATCTATAATAACCTGTAATCACATACTTAGCATTGAATATGATCTCTGGGCTTAATCTCTGGCTTCTGATGGGGAGCATCTGAAATAATTCCACTGAGGCCAGTCACCAAGATTCCCTTCATTTATACGTGGAAAGTTCTTAACACTGTCCAGCTCACTCGGAAACAGCTCTCAGAGTGGAGGATGTCTGACACTCCTCTTTTTATCTATCAGCCAGGACCAGGTTAACAGCCTCAATCAGGTAACTCATATTCAGCTGGCTGACCTTGTCATAATCTCTACATCCCTCCCCCTCTGTGTCCTCGCACTCACAGATCAGTCCTTTTTCTTGTAACTCCTCCTGGGGCATTCTAGCATTGGATCAGGTTCCTCCGATGCTGCCTCAGATATGGGCAGCGTGAAATGCACAGAAACTCGCTTCTTGTGTCCAGAATGTCTCGGGAGAAATTCATTCTCTTCATCCAGCAACAAAGACACGGAAGAACTAAGTTTGGCTGTGCCCATCTCAGATTCACTGGTGTCTTCATAGAGTGGGAGAACCCAGTCTTTCCAAATGTTCTGAGGAACAGGGCATATTTGGCTCCCACATAGTTTGCAAGTTTGTGGCTTCCCTATGGTCCACGTGCTTGTTCAGGAACATTGTTCCCACCCACGCGTAAAACATCCCTGGCCCTGACAGTGCATCAACCATACCTCTTACTCATGCAGGGCCATTTCTGTGGTTCCTATAACAAACTTCATCCCCTGTTGTAAACTGTCTCTTCGTTTGGTGGGATCTGGAGACCAGCCCTGGCATTCCTGATGCCAGTTCATTCTCCCCCAAGGTCCGGGAAGATCAGATTTGTGGAAGTAATGAGACGATTAGACCAAGGAGAACCAATGAATGTTATCTACTTGGACTTCAAGAAGGCCTTTGACAAGGTGCCATACAGGAAGCTACTGAGTAAGGTAAGGGCCCATGGTGTTAAAGGCAAGGTGCTAGCATGGATAGAAGTTTGTCTGTCTGGCAGAAAGCAGAGAGTGAGTATAAAAAGTTCCTTCTCAGCCGATGACAAGTGGTGTTCTGCAAGGATCAGTATTGGGATCACAACTTTTCACTTTATACATTAACGATTTAGATGAAGGAACTGAGGGTATTCTGGCTAAGTTTGCAGTTGATACAAAGATAGGTAGTGGGATAGGCAGCATTGAGGAGGGGGGTAGTCTGCAGAAGGATTTGGACAGGTTAGGAGAGTGGGCAAAGAAGTGGAAGATGGAGTACAACATGGGAAAATATAAGGTCATGCATTTGGTAGAAAGAATAGAGGCATGGACTATTTTCTAAATGGGGAGAAAAATTCAGAAGTCTGAAATCCAAAGAGACTTGGGAGTTCTAATCTCGGATTCTTTGAAAGTAAACTAGCAGGTTAGGTCCGTAGTTAGGAAGGCAAATGCAATGATGGCACTTATTTCAAGAGGACTTGAACATAAAAGGAGGGATGTACTTCTGAAGCTCTATAAGGCTCTGGTCAGGCTACATTTGGAGTGTTGTGCACACATGAGTCACTTGGGGTGCCTGGAACATACATTTTCCCATCTGCCAGGGAGAAATGTCTAAGGACTATGTCCATGTTCTCTAAGTGCTCCTTGTTGGTCTTCCCTGTTATGAGCACATCATCTAGATTAATGGTAACCTGGGGCAGACCTTGTAAAATGTTCTCCATCGTCTACTGAAAAATTGCACAGGCTGATGGTATCCCAAATGCCAGTCTCGTATATTGGTACACACCCTTATGGGTATTAATTATACTATACTTCTGGGAATTCTCAGCTAACCACAACTGCAAGTACAAGTGGCTCATCTCCAGCTTCATGAAAGACAGCCCCCCTGCCAGCATTGTGCATAAATCCCCATTGCAAGGGATTGGGTATTTATCCACCTGTGAAAAGTGTTTGCTGTTTGTTTAAAATCCCCACAAAGGGAAAACTGACCTGTCGGGTTTCAAAATTAGCCTGGCCAGTGTTGCCCATTCTGCAAACTGGCCAGGTTTAATGATTCCTTCACTTTCCAGCCTTCTGATTTCTCCCTCAATGTTTGCCTACAAGGCAAATGGCTAAGGGTGGGCCTTAAGGAATCCTGGAATTGGCTCCTGGTCAACATGCAAGGTGGCCTTGGCTCCTTTGTTAGTCCTGAGACATTTCTGAAAGGCTTCTGGGTATTTAATTAGGACTTCACTCAGGCAGCCAGTTTCTAATCGAAAAATGTTGAGCCAATCTATGTGAATCTCTCTGAACTAATTCCACCCCATCAAACCTGGGCCTGAGCCTTTTACTACAATCAGTGTTAACTGAAACAGTTGCTTCTCACAGGAGACCGGAACCGAAGATGTCCCCTTAACCTTGTAAAGTTTCCACTGCATAGGTTCTCAGTCTAGCCAAGGTCTGACACGAATTTAAGGTTTGGTGTCCAAGGTGAATTTTGTTAAAGACTGATTCTGCGATCACTGAAATGGCCACATCAGTATCAAACTCCATTAGAACTGGGTGACCATTTAACCAGACAGTAAGATTGATTGATTCTGATTTGAATGTTGCTAAATAATTCAACTGTTCCAAACCAGATGTAGGTGGACTCTCCTGGATAGCAGCCAATGAGTTCTCTTACTCAATTTAGATTTAAGTTAGAAATCGCACAACACCAGGTTATATTCCAACAGGTTTATTTGGAAGCTTTAGCTTTCAGAGCGCTGCTCCTTCATCAGGTGGTTAACACAACCACCTGATGAAGAAGCAGTGCTCCGAAAGCTAATGCTTCCAAATAAACCTGTTGGAATATAACCTGGTGTTGTGCGATTTTTAACTTTGTACACCCCAGTCCAACACCGGCATCTCCAAATTTAGATCTAGTGGGACTCCAATGCTGTGTCAAATCTGTGTACCACCAGCATCTACAATGGCTTGCCAGCCCAGATCCTGAAGAAACTTTTAATCATTTGGTCGAGGCTTGTCTTTGTTTTGGGGTGTCTTTGTTTTGGGCTGACCTAGAGTCCCTCTGTTCAGGATATGTCCTGAGTGAGGCTATGCAGTTGCCTTCACCCAGGTAGTGTTCCTCAGTCTCAGTCGCTGTAGTGAGGGTGTCCACTTCGATTGAAATGCCCTGCAACTCATATGCTTCACCTGCCAAAGCTAAACCAGCTATCATTATTGAGCACAAAATGAGCCTCTGAGTGTATGTCCCCATGCAGTGAAGCCATGCAGTTTCCCCTTCTGTATTATTGCCCAACTTCAACCCTGACTCAACTCATCCGTACCTTTGCTACCTTTGAACATAGTTAGTCCAATATCTTCCTGACTGGTCTTCCATATTCTAACCTAATTTGAGATCATCCAAAACTCTGCTGTCTATCTTCTGACACACACCAAAGTCAAATTCACCTAACAATGAATATGTCTGCATTCACTGACCTAACTCTCAATCAAGCAATGCTTTGAGTTTAAACTAATTCTGACCTCTTGAACACTCTGATCCTAACTGCCTTCTGTTGCCAAGGGCCGAAGCTCTGAAATTACTTTTGTAACCCACTGTGTCTTTCTTCCTCTTTATTTAAGATACTCCTTCAAGTCTACTTCTTGACCAGCCTTTGGGCCACCTGTCGTCTCATGTGGTTCAGTGTCAAGGTATAATTTATAGTGCCCCTATGACCAAACCTGAAATGCATTACTACAGAAAGGTGCTCCATAAATATAAGTTGTTGTTCTTATTGGCCCAAAGGCTCTGGAAGGTAGAATTACACATCATAGGTGGAAAAAAAATGAAATAGTCATACCAAACGTGGAAACTCTCGATTATAAGTTAAGATCACAGAATAAGATTTGTCTAGTGACAAATTTAGTGTTGTATATCATGGATAAATAATAAACATGTATTAGCAAACACACACAATCTAAATAGAGCAATAAGTTGAAATGAGTTCCAATCATGTATTGAGTCCAATATCAGCAAAGAGAGTAAAGTTCAAAAATTCAATGTAGAGAGTAACGTGTAAGATGAGAGGCAAACTCATTGAAACATATAAGATCTTGAAGGGACTGGATGAGTTAGATGCTGGAAGAATGTTTTCTCTTGTAGGGGAGATTAGAATTAGGAGACACAGTTGAAGAGGAAGAGCTATCCCTTTAAACAATAGGATTTTTGTTCAGTCAGAGAGTCTGTGGAATTCTCTTTCTAGAAAGCAATGGAGGCTGGATCATTCAATGTACACAAGGTTGAGTTGGATGGAGTTTTGATAGACAAGAGATGTAAGGTATTGCAAATCACAAAAGAAAATGGAGTTAAGACCATAACCAGATCAACCATGTTCTTATTCAGTGGTGGAGCAGGCTGTAAGGGCTTCCTCCTGCTCCGAAGTCTTAGGTTCCTATGTTCTTCATATACTGCACAGACTGGGAAGCTGAAGCAAAGCAAAGAAAGATGGTATCATTTTAATTTCAATTGAACTTGATTGGTGAAAAATTAATAATCAGATAGGCTACTTGATATTGATTTCAATAGAAATTAAAACAAGGCAAAATGCAAAACAAAAGGTAATTACTTTTGCACTGAGAGTTGGGTTAAACATACTCCAGATTTCTGGTGAAGGAAACACCCCTGACACATGAGCCTGTCTATTCTCTCCACAGGTGATGGCATGACCTGCTGTGTGCTTCCAGCATTTTCTGCTTTTGTAGCTGACAAATTGCTGCTGCCATTGGTAGTGGATCAAAAATGAACTTGTGTGACATTTCACTGTATAGCTTGCTCATACAGCAAGTTTACCTTCTTTGATGTCCTAAGAATATGGCAATTTGTATTACAAATAGGTCTGTATTTTTGAAGAACTGCAAATTTAATTTCTGGCTCCAACTGGTTTTCTCAAGGGATTCAAATGCACTATTGGTAAATGGAATGCACAATTGTGTCATGACTAGTTGCATAATGCAAACCACAAGAGGCAGCCTCAGCTTGATCTCTATTCAGACAATATACAGAGAGTAGAAGTCCCTGAGGGGCAATGACCAAGAAAGGATCAAGGCATGATTTGAATTTAAGTTTCACCAGAAGCCAAGTTTATAAATTTATAAGAGAATAAACACAAAGAAGTAAGGGTATAATTTCAACAGCTATATTGACAAAGGCCATTTTGTCAACAATTCCATAGAAGGTAAATGGAGCATCTAATAGAAAGAATAATCCTGGGCTTGCAGGACAAATGATTAACAGCTTGGTAACACAGGCCCCTGTTGAAATAAACCTATGCACTTTAATAGACTTGTTTATTGTATTGAACGCATGAATTGCAGTAATCAACAAAGCCAATAGAACTTTTCATGATAACTGAACATAGCTCGGAAGAAGCCCTGATCAAACTGGACAATAACTGGGTTAGACCATAGTATTAATTCCATGGCCCATGTTGGTCTCTGAAATATACAAAGAAAACATTCAAGCTTGAGAAACCATTGATGGATGAGTCATGACATTGATGCCTACATTTGGAGGTCTGCATTGTAAAGGAAGACTTGAGAATCATGGCATCTTGAACTAAAGAAAAGATGTTTCAGAGATTATTCAATAGGAGAATATATCATCGTGAGTAGTTTGGAAAATGATATTCAAAAATAATAAACTTCTCTGTTTCTTTCCACCGTTGCTGCTTGACTTATTCAGTTTTTGCACTTTTGGTTCTGATTTCAGATTTCCAGAGTCCGTGACATTTTACTTCTGAATCTGAAATACTATGTTGAAATAAAAAAGTGAGATAACGGTGGGATAAGGTAAAGAAAAAGACAATGGTTGTACTTTATTCAACATTCTGCCAACAATAAATGACAAAGACAATGAATTCTCCCTCCCAGATAGAAAATGTTGCCGGATGTGTTTCTGTGATATTTTGTACAACAATGTACTAACTTTAATTTACATATAATGAAAATATGTGTATGTAAAAACATTGAAAATTTTGAAAATTCTTACAGAAAGAAAAATTTGCTAATACATCAATGTGCATTGTTATTTGCTTATTATATACTTTAACAGTAATGAAAGGATGGTTCGGTTTCCACACGAACACAAAGTCTGTCAGATTACACTGAACCAGTATTGAGAGCTGCTCACAATGCTTTATTTATTCACAATTGCTAATAACGGTTCAAAGGTGCTCTTACAAAAAAAATCAGCATTGTTTGGCCAGATTAGCTACTGAGGAACAATCAGTTTTTGTTTTTGTTTGAACTTTGACAGTTGCATCTATCTAATGTAAGTAGAAAATGTTTTTAACAATTGATACACTTTCTAATATTATAGGAACAAATGAGGCAAAAAACACAAATGCCTCCATTGAAATGTTGTCATATAAACAGTCTTCTTCTGTGGTTTAACCCTTCTAATATTCTATGATACTATATGCCCCTAACTGACTTAAAATTGAAATGGGTTAAAATAATAGATAAAGAAACTAAAATAAGAATAAATGTTGAGAATACATCAGCAAACGTTTTGAGAGCTATACAGGACACTAACTAAACCCCTCAATCAGAACTTCAATTTGTTTATATGTTTCAAGCATTCATAAACACTCGTGATGAAAGTGTACTTAAGCATTTTGTTTTGTTGTTTTAATTTTTGTATTGTGTAAGAAATGTTGATTTTCTGTTCAAATGGGTGCAATGGAGTAAATATTGTGAATCACAAAGAATGGCAGTGTTGTCCACTGATGTGAATGTGATTTTTCACACTATTTCAACTCTAAGACAGTAGTGGGAAAGTTTAATTGCCGATGCCATATGTAGCAAATAGGAGAGTACACTAAGTAAATATACTACTCACAATCTTCATTAAGTGTTTTGTGATGTTCTGAGGTTTTAAAATATATTTTACTTTTTGTTTGTTCTATTTTGCTACAATTTTTTAATTAGACTCTGTAAACTGTCAGAGCATATTGTTCAAACAAATTCTATTTCCTGATTAAATAGTTTTTGTTTCCTTTGCAAGTTGCTAAGTAAATGAAGTATCTTTATGTGTCTATTGACTTCCAAGTCCTTCCCACCTTCATCTCACAGAGTTGCTTGGTACAACTGATAAACTGAAACTTTGTTGTCAATAGGCTCGATTTAAAATCCTGGAAAGGTTTACAATGGTAGGAAGTTAAGAGAGCACCCATTAACTAATACCAACTCAGACCTTGTTAAGTACTTCTGATTCTCTTTTTGATTGATTCCTGATTCATTGACAGTGAGGTAAGCATATACTTACCGTCCTCATATTTCCCATATTTCAATACTAAATGCCTCTTGAATCCTTTGACGTTACAAATGTTCCAGAGGTTGTTACATGTGATATGGTAGTAACAATGGTAAACCTTTGTAAAAGTGGCATGGGGCCAATCAGCAATGTAGTTACTGTAAACCTACAGATCCAAACGTGGAGCCCACTACTGCCACCTTAGATTTGATATAGATAACAACATCAGCGCCATTTGCTTTCATTTTTTATACCTTCCCTTCCCTCTGTACTCTTCCCTATTGTGCTTTTGGAAAGACACTAGGCACAGTTTCATAGGTGATATTGGCATATTGGTGCAGATACTTATGTGTGAATGCTTAGATGAATGCATCAAGGCAACACCAGTTGTCCATGTTACGCAGCACAACAGTGTGATTTTGCAAATTAAATGTCATTTCAGTTGCCATTGCCAGAGGAAAACAAATTTAAATTCAGTATGACATTACTATACAATCAAAATTCTGAAAGAGACAGTCAATCTGCTAGTGCCTGAATGAGAACAGATGACCACATGCTTTTCCATATGCATACCCTGAAGTTATCACAGATAGTTTGAGTGATTTCTTAATGTTCTATTTAAACTGAAGGACTTTTAAATACAAATACACAGAAATGGTAAAACATTTCCCTTTGCTTCAATATATTACCTGGAAAGAAAAGTGTACTTTGGACTCAGTAATTGACAACTTTGAAATTATATCTAATGCACATGGATAATAATCACTGTTTTGTGGCTATAATTGACTGGCCTTTTTAAATCTGGATTCGTATACATCATCTTAAAGTGACACAATTTTTTGCTGCCCTCACCCTCTGCCAATTTGTCTTTCAAAAGTTAAAATTAAAGTACACCAATTGTTTGACATTTCCAAATTTTTTTTAAAGTTAAGATTGATATTTTATTCCTGGGAAATAAACTGAAATAATAACAAAATCTACAAGCTTTAATCAAGAGCAGGCTTTTCTGGTAATTCAGTGCTAATTTTTCCATCACTTTAAGTCCTTAAACATCATTTGTGGTTTTCAATGGAACATTTAGAATATTACATTTCCAGTCTTGTGATTAGTGGTAACGTTTGAAGTATGCAAATTGTTTAACATTTCCAGCACATATCAAAAAAATTACATCCAGACAAATATCAGCTTCATGAAATTGTGCTTCTATACATTAATCTTGGCTTTGTTGAAAGCTGATGAAATAGCTCACTGATAAGAAAAGCAGGTTTGCTCGGCTCCACCCATTACAATGTGGTTTAATTTTACATGAGAAAAATAAACATGCATGATTTGATGATTTTGAGATGTTCTCAGGCTTTCGAGCATTATGTCACTTTCACCGAAAGTGCTGTAGGCTATGAAACTAACAACAATTTCACCTAATTACTCACTTGAGTCAAAATGCTGCTGCCTGAATGCTTACATCTTAAGTCACAATAGATCTATTCACATCTTAACAGACACTGATTGAAAGTGCAAGTTTAACTGAAAAATCAAGAAAACTGAGGGAGTTTGCCACTTTGTACGACCCAGATAAGCAGCTTGGCAGCCAAGTATACAACCCAAAAGGAGCATTTCAACTGCACAGAGTGTCTTTCTGACATTTTTGATGGAGCTATTCTTTGCCTGGAGAAAAAGCCCTGTTTGTACAAGGCACCATTTGAGAGCCTATTGTATTCTTTTTTGGGTTCAAAATAATGTTTTTTTTAATCTATTTCAGTTCTCGGCACAGTTCCTGGCTTCCGCTTGGCAGGCTGTACAAACTGAGGCAGCCTCTGTGAGCTGATCCAAGCCCAGCTGGACCCCAATGGGGGTGGCTGGCCCAGTGCCAGAACTGTAGGAAAATAGCATTCATTAAAAACAAGGTCAGTTTAGGACAGAGATATGACCACTGTTGCTTTTTTAAACAGGAATTAAAATCTTGCTAAAATGATTTACACTAACCATAGCACATTCCACAGTTACCATTTTAGGCTTCCAAGTCATGAGTGACTTGTGCGATTGTAGAAAAGCATTGAGAACTTGTATTTAATTTTCTTAAACATTAATTTAAACCAAGCCTATTTATGGAAAGCAATGCATCCATTTAATGTGTAATTGAATAAATAATTTACTTTAATAAAATTACAAAATTATGAATTACTTAATTACACCCAAAATAGAATTTCTAAATGTGCTGGCTAAAAGTCAAACAGATTTTTAGTATTGTCTGTATAGTATTAAGTTCAATATTGCCGTGACAGTTCCGAAGACAACTGACCATATTATCACAGAGAAAGGGCTGCTGCTCTTTGTGGTAATATTGTACCAGTACTAATCCTGGGTTTTACACTCAAGCAGCCAAAATATCAACAATTTTGTTTTAACGTACTCATATATGAAATAGTTTGGTTCTAAGTACCCTTTATCCATCTGTTTATGCACAGTATAACTGTGTCCAGAGTATTTCAAAATACATTTCCAATCATTTGAAAGGAATTGCCTCTGTGTAGATAACATATCAAAAAACATTTTAAACGTTGTAATTACACCAGCCTCCACCACTTCCTCTGATAGCTCATACTATACACACGCCACCCTCTGTGAGAAATAGTTGCCCCTGAAATCCCTTTTAAATCTTTCCCCTCTCACCCTAAAACTGTGCCCTCTAGTTTTGGACTCTTCCTGCCCCAGGGAAGAGCCCTTGTCCATTTACCCTATCCATGCCCCTCATGATTTTATAAATCCTTATAAGGTCACCGCTCAGCATCCGACGCTCCAGGGAAAACTGCTCTAGCCTATTCAGCCTCTCCCTATAGCTCAAATCCTCCAACCCTTCATACAGCAGGGAGTCCAGAATTGCACACAATACTCCAAAAGTGGCTCAGAGCTGAAAATGTGTTGCTGGAAAAGCGCAGCAGGTCAGGCAGCATCCAAGGAGCAGGAGAATCGACGTTTCGGGCATGAGCCTTCTTCACGAATCTCTGCCTATTAATGTGACACAGCTCAAAGATCCACTGGTACTCTTAAAGAAGCTGAACTTCTCACAATTCCTTCTGTAACATTTCATTCTCAACCAACACCAGTATATGAGCCAGTCATTCTATTGACTAGTTCTGTGAGATCTTGTGTACAGATCAGCTGCCATGCTTGTCAAGTTAAAACTCGTCACTGCATTTAAAAATTGCTCATTGCCTAACAAGTAATTTGAAATAGGTATGTGAGTTTTTCTGAGTGCTACTAAATGCAAGATTTCTTTCCACCTGATGGATCTCCCAATGCATTGCTCACTGAGGACTAAACCTAAGAGTTTCGATTAAAGCACATTAGAGTTCATAGGGAAACTGTAATTAGCATTGAGGAAAGAAGAGGAAGCATGGAGCAATAATGATGGTTGGTTGGCTGCATGGTGGCTCAAT
>NC_057732.1:26436566-26446791 GCF_004010195.1 Chiloscyllium plagiosum
GTCTATCTGGGTTCCAGTAAGGCCTTTGATAAGGTTCCACATTGTAGGCTGCTCTGGAAGGTTAGATCACATGGAATCCAGAGGGAGCTGGCAAATTGGATACACAGTTGGCTTGATGGTAGGAAGCAGAGGGTAATAGTGGAAGGTGTTTGTCGGACTGGAGGCCTGTGACTAGTGGAATGCCTCAGGGATCAGTGCTGAGTCCAATATTGTTTGTTATCTATATCAATGATTTGGATGAGCATGATTAGTAAGTTTGCTGATGATACTAAAATAATTGGTATCATAGACAGTGAGGAAGGTTCTTAGTAATTGCAGCAGGACTTTGATCAGTTGGGGAAGTGGGTTGAGAAATGGCAAATGGAGTTTAATATCGATAAGGGTGAGGTCTTGTATTTTGGAAAGTCAGATCAAAGTAGGAGTTTCATGGTGAATGGTAGGGCCTGAGGGAGTGTAGTGGAACAGAGGGACCTTGGAGTTAAGGTGCACAGTTTTTGGAAAGTAGGGTCACAAGCAGACAGTCATTGAATAAAAAAGTTGGGAAGTTATGTTGCAATTGTGCAGGACATTTGTGAAGCCACTTTGAGTACTGTGTTCAGTTTTGGTCACCTTGTTATTGGAAGAATGTTACTAAACTGGAAAGATTGCAAAAGAAATTTACAAAGATGTTGCTAGGCCTCAAGGGTCTGAGTTATAGGGAAAGGTTGGACAAGTTAGGACCTATTCCTTTAGAGCGTAGGAGACTGAGGGGGGATCTTATGGAAAGGTATAAGATCCCGAGAGGCGTGAATAGGGTGAATGCACTCAGTCTTTTCCCCAGGGTTGGGGAATCGAGGACTAGAGGGCATCAGTTTAAGGTTAGAGGGGAAAGAATAAAATGGAACCTGAGGGGCAACTTTTTCACACAGAGGGTGGTACGTATGTGGAATGAGCTGCCAGCAGAGGTTGTTGAGGCAGGTACATTAACAACATTGAAAAGGCATTTGGACAAATAAATGAATTATAAAGGGCGAGAAAGATATGGGCCAAGTGCAGGGAAATGGGGTTAGCGCGGACGGACATTTTGGTCAGCATGGACCGGTTTGGACCATAGAGCCCATCTCCGTGGTTTTGGACTCCATGACTCTATGGCACCATGAGGGGCAACATTGTAAACTCTTCACGGTACTCCTGTACATGACAATCAACCTAATCCTGATTCCAATCTTAAATCAGGAACCCTCAGACTAAAAACTGAATCATGTGTAAATCTAACAGCCTTTCTCTCCAGCTAACTGCAGGGAGGAGAGATGGTGAGATGCTGCCCTCTGCAGGAAGAAGCCTTCGCTGATATCGACAGAAAATTATCTGGGGTTGGAGTGACGTGGGCTATGGCAAAACTTGTGGCAGGAGTGAAGACCCATCTCAGTGGTGGAAATATCACATTCCATCTGTTATGCTTATTGCAATGATGCTCTTTCTGGGCAGCGTTCAGATGTCAATTAAACGGGATTAACGTTTGTTAAACACCTCAGCTCACCCCATCAATACCCAGCTTCCTATCTTACCAAACTCGGCCAACAAGTTCATTGTCAGGACAACGTGATATGGAAATCAGACCACGCCTCCTGGAGAATTCAGCTCACCACCTTGGTGTTGGGCACTGGGTACCAACATCTCAGGACATGTTCCACGGGCACTGGACACACATACCCCACATCCACTGACATTGACACGTGCGATGTGCCATCTGTGCTGGCACATCTGCAATCTACTTACCCTACTCCAATTTATCACTTTAATGCTGTGCGTCAGGCTGCCCCAGTAATTCTCAATATGATGCTGTGTGCTGAGGGACACACACCCAGCTCAGGCTCTTTGTTCCTGTTCAGTGTTCACTGTCTCTGAACGTACCTGGATGTTCATAGCTTCCCTGCTTGACATTGCCTTATGCACTTTACCCCCTCAGCCGGAGATATTAGGCTCATACTTCTGCTGTTTGGTGCGCCATTTAGCACGGGCACAAAACCAGGAAGCTGGTCAGGAATCTTCGCTGCTCTCTGTCAGGTCAAGGAGGGGGCAGCTTTCACTCTGGGAATGCTGGTGCATAGTCAATGGCAGCTACTGACGCAGGCTGGAGACTTGGACACAGTCAGCCAGCCTCTCTGGGGAGTCAGGATCATGATGCTCCCCACCCACAAGGGGGAAGGAGCTGATTGTAGAACCGTCCACTCCCCATCTTACCTCTTTCTGCCCTGGTGTGGTCTGTTTTCTTCTTGGAATGAGCGAGGGTGGGTATTAAGGGAGATGGATGCGGGTGGCACAGGTGGTACAGTTGGTGCATGTGGAGAGGTGTCCTGAGTGGGTGAGCAGGCAGTGCAGAGGGCTACCCAAGGTGAGTGCTGTCAGGGTTAGGGTGGGTGAGAGTCAGTGAGGGAAGATGTGGCACTCAATAGTGAGAGTGGTTGGGCGTGGGTCTTATTGGAAGGTGGGTAAGTAGCAGAGATGGAGTGAGTGTGAGATATCAGAGAAAAGACATTGGCACTGACTCTGACAGAGCGGAGAGGATCAGTGGTCTATTTCCTGCACTGCTGGGCACTCCTTTGGGCAGCTGAGACGTCTTCAACCCAGGTGGCAACCTCAGAGTAAGCTGGCATGATCTGGCATCACAGCCTCCACTGGCCGCCCCAAAGGAAGAGGAGGCCGCAGGTCTGTACCATCCCATCCAGCGACATCTCCAGTACCCTGCTCTCAATACAAGGCACCGAGTCATCCTGTCCTCCATATCCAGGCAAATGTCGGGAAATGTGCAGGACAGCTCCGCACTGATGGCTCTAGCCTGGGTGCACGATGGGCTTATAAAGATGCTGCTAGTGTCAGGGATGCTGGTGAATTACAAGGTATCCACTGACTGGCAGGATGATCTGCAAATATCACATGTTAAGATGGTTTGGAAATCAGACATGAACGTGCCACTGAACCAGTATAGGTGGTTAATGAAGTGGGTTTGATCGGTTACAGAAAGGAATCCCATTGGGCCTTGCAGCCATAATCCCTCTAAAACCCCAATGCAACTCACTCTTTACCAAAAGAAATATAGGATTCAGCCCCTTGGCTTTTGAAGAAAGTTTTACCAGAAAAAAATCATACAAATGGGTGCCTGGTCTTGATTTGATGTCAGGGCAGATTGAGTACTATTCTGTAATTGGCCATGTGACCTTCATTTGGAAAAGCTGTGGGGAATAAAATCGAATGAGCAGAAGACTGATTGTTACAGTGCTAAATACAGTCCAGGATGACAACCTTTCCAGGGCAATTTTCAAAGTACAGGACATTCCAAAGAGTTTCAGAACCAGACAGGCCTCATATTCTCTGCATCATAACATCTGTCCACATTTCAGAGTACGTCCATACTTATTGTAAAGGTAATGGGTAGCAAGTGAGAAGGGTTGAATGGACCGTACATCCTGCAGTTTGTGAGAGGTCATGGACTTATAGTTAGCCCCAGCTACAAGAAGCAGCTAAAGATGTTTGAGCTCTGGGGTTCAGTGGCACGTTCATGTCTGATTTCCAAACCATCTTAACATGTGATATTTGCAGATTGAGTGTGTAACCACAAGGCATATGAACAGCACGTGTAGGGAAATAAGGAGAGCACAAGCAAAGAGGGAATGGGTGTCTATCAATAAATCGAAGAGTACCAGGCAGCTTGTGCAGGAGTCCCCTGAGTCTGTTCACGCTTACCCAATCAGTATTCCATTTTAAAATGAGTGAGGGGATGGCACTTTGGGAGTGCAGCCAGAAATGAAACATGGTACAAAGGGCATCTCAGCTGCTGGGGAAGGAGGACATGTGAATGGGGAAACAATAGCCACAGGGGATTCTGGGATAGCGCAGGTGTTCCCACGGCAACAAACCTGTCTCCAGGATGCTGTGTTGTTTCCTTGGTACCAGGACACCCTTCTGGGAAAGGGTTTGTCAGCCATGGTCCACATTGATACCAATGGCGTAATTAGGAATGGGGCTGTGGTCCTCAAACAGAATTCAGAGAGTTGAGGGAAATTAAAAACCAGGACCTCACGAGCTACAATTTCAGGTTTGCTCCCACTGCCATATGCTACTGAGATCGGAACAGAAGGATCAATTGATTGAACACAAGGCAGGGAGATCTGCTGTGGGAGGGAGGGGATCAGATTTCTGAGGAACTGGGATCAGTTCTGGGACAGGTACCTGTGCAAGATAAATGGGTCATACCTCAATGGGGCCAGGGCTGATACCCTCACGGGGAGATTGCTAGTGTCTTTGGGGTGGGTTTAAACTAGCTTGTCAGGACGATGAGACCCTCAGGGGTCACCCAAATCAGGAGGAGGTAAAATTTGTATCAGGAAGTCAAAACGATGGCGAAATAGGTGAGTATCCTGTCACCAAGTCACCCTTTATTTACACATGAAGAGTCCTTGACACTGATCCTTCTTCCTCAGACCCAGCTCTCAGACTGAACACAATATCTGACCCTCCTGTTGATATATTTTTCTTTTTTTTAAAAACCTCAAAACCCATCTTCAGTTTGTGTTTTCATGTTTTACTGCCACACTACCGCCTAGCTGCAGTAGTGCTTACGTCCTGGTTACATTTTTAAAAATTTTTTCCTATTTTTTTCTTTTTTCTTTTTTTTCCTTTTTAATTTTTTTGTTCTCTTTTTCTTTTTTTTAAACCCCCACACTACCGCCTAATTGCAGTAGTGCTCCCTCCTGCTTATTTTGTTTTCCTTTGTTCACACGCGGAGAGTTCTTAACACTGGTCCAGCTCCCTCAGAGCCAGCTCTCAGAGTGAACAGAACCTCTGACACTCCTGTATTTTTCTTGCCCCCACACTACCGCCTTATTGCAGTAGTGCTCCCTCCTGTTTATACCTGTCAGACAGGGCTTCCTGATTGGACCAGATTAACAGCCTCATTCAGTGAACTCACAGCCTATAAGGTCTCCCTGGCTGACCTCGTTACAATCACTAGAGATGGTAGGGAGATGAGATGGCAGGAGGAACAAAGTTAAGCATTTAGTATGCTTTGAAAGCAGAACAATGTTAAAAAGACGAGATTAAGGGGACTCTCTGAATGCACACAGCATTCACAACAAGGTAGGCGAGCTAAAGATATGGTATAAATTCATAGGTATGAATTCATTGCCATTCAGAAACATGGCTGCGTGGTGATCAGGACTGGGAACTACACATTCAGGATGTTTGGAATTTATACAATACAGGCAAGAAAGTGGTGTTGATGGGATTAGTGCATCAGTAAGTGAGGATCTCAGATCAGAAGATCCATATGTGAAATCTGTTTGGGTGCAGTCAAGAAAGTGCGTCAAATGGAAACATTGACTCTCCTGCTCCTCAGATGCTGCCTGACCTGCTGTGTTTTCCCAGCACCACACTCTCGGCTCTGATCTCCAGCATCTGCAGACCTCACTTTCGCCCTGAAGTTATTTATAGGCCTCCAAGTAGTGGTGATAGTGTGGGGCATCACGAGATGAGAAAAACATGTAGCATGGGCAGCAGAGTGACCGTGGGTGACTGCAATCTGTATATAGACTGGGTAAACCATTTGAGCTCGAAAGCAGTGGAGGACAGGTTTCTGGAGTATGTTAGGGATGGTTTTCTAGAGCAGCACGTTGCGGACTCAACATGAGGATCTGCTACTGTCGATTTAGTATTACTCAGAGAAAGGGCAAATTAACAATCTTGTTAAAGAACCTTTGGGGATGAGTGATTGCAATATGATGTAATTTTACCAGATGTTTGTAAATGAAACAGTTCAATCCCCAAGGAAGGGTGTTAAATTTGAGTAAGAGAAATTATGAAGGCATGGGGTAAAATAAAAGCTGTAAAGGATTGGAAAACTACATTATAAGACTGACTGTACAAAGGCAATGGATAATCCCTGGAGAACTAATGCATGGCTTATGGCAACGAAACGTTTCTTCAGGATGCAAAAGCTCAAAAAAAAAGTCAGACAATCACAGCTAACGTGGGAGTTCAAATGAAAAGGAAAGGCCGATAAAGTTGCCAAAAATCACAGAATGTCCCAGAACTGGAGCTCCAAGTGTTAGGGAGAATAAGGAGTTGAAGGCAATTGGCATCAGTTAGAGTCATAGGGTCATAGGGTCATAGGGTCATAGGGTCATAGGGTCATAGAGTCATAAAGTCATAGAGATGTACAGCACGGAAACAGACCCTTCGGTCCAACCCGTCCATGCCGACCAGATATCCCGGCTGCCCCTTAGGTCTCTTTTATACCTTTCCCCTCTCACCCTAAGCCTATGCCCTCTAGTTTTGGACTCCCCCACCACAGGGAAAAGACTTTGCCTATTTACCCTATCCATGCCCCTCATAACTTTGCAAGCCTCTATAAGGTCACCCCTCACATAACTTTGCAAGCCTCTATAAGGTCACCCCTCAGCCTCCGACGCTCCAGGGAAAACAGCCCTAGCCTGATCAGCCTTTCCCCATAGCTTAAATCCTCCAACCCTGGCAACATCCTTGTAAATCTTTTCTGAACCCTTTCAAATTTCACAACATCTTTCCGATAGGAAGGAGACCAGAATTGTACTGGAGAAATTAACAGCACTAAAGCTTGGTATGTCCCCAGGATGTATGTGATGGTCTACATCCCAGTGTGTAAACAGAGATGACTATAGAAATAATCAATGTGTTGTTATCTTCCAAGATCCTATAGATTCTGGAATGATTCCTGTGGATTGATAGGTAACAAATATCACTCAGAGAAGGCAGCAAGAGAGAAAACAGGGAACTACAGACCTGTTTGCTTTATATCGATAGTGTGAAACGTGCTAGCATCTATTACAAAGAATGAGATAAATAGACACCAGAATGATAATACTGTTTTTGGGTATGATCAGCATGGATTTGCACATGGAAAATCAGGCTTGGTGAAATAGTTGGAACTTCTTGAAAATATTACAAACAAAATTGATAAAGACGAGCTGATGGCTATGAATATCAACTTTCAGATGGCTTTAGAGAAAATCCCCCACAAGACACGGGTTTGATTAAATCATTGGGATAGGATGTAATGTTCTTGTGTGGATTAATGATTGGCTAACAGACAGAAAATAGGGAGTAATTAGGAATGGGTGGTTTTCACATTGGCAGGCTCTATCTAGAGACTTATCGACTGGGTAGACCTGATTACAAGTGGTGTACAGGGTTTATGGGAATTGACTTAGGTAAAAACCATTAAAACCATTTGATCAGCCCTGATCATATTGAATGGTGGGGCAGGTCTGATAACTGAATGGTCTCCTCCTATGTTTATGTCCTAAACATCAGGACTTGAACACAGCTGTTCACAACACATATTGATCAATTGTACAAAGTTAAAAATCACACAACACCAGGTTATAGTCCAACAGATGATATAAAACTAAATGGAAATGTGTGTTGTGAGGAAGTTATAAAGTGGCTTCAGGAAGTTTTGAACAGGTGTTTTGAGTGGGCAAAAGCATGGCAGATAGAGTGTAATGTGGAAGCACTGTGCGGTAATTTCCTTCAGTAGGAGTAGATGGCAGAGGCTTCCCGAAATGGGGAAAGGTTGGAAAGTGTAGATGCACAAAGGAACTTCGGGTCGTTGTTGGTCAGTCACTGAAGGTTAGTATAGAGGTGCAATAAGCTATTAAGAAGGGTAAAGGAATGTTAGTTTTTATCTCAAATGGGTTTGGGTACAAAGCAAAAGGAGTCTTGCTTTAATTGTAAAGGAACATAGTTAGGCTGCACCTGCAGTTCTGCCTGCAGTTTTATCTCAGGAAAGATATTATTACCATAGTGGGAGAGCAACAAAGATCCACCAGATTTGTTCCCAAGATGGCAGGATCGATCTATGAAGAAAGATTAGGAAAATGGACCAGTTTCAAAGAATGAGAGGTGATCTCATTGAACTTACAAAAGAGATGGACAGGGTAGATTCAAATCAGAAGCTGGCTGCCCCTGGACAGAGAGTCTCGAACCAGAGGACGCAATTTAGAAATAAGGGGAATGCCACTTTGGTCCAAGATAAGGAGAAATGTTGTAAATCTTTGGAATCCTCTACTCGATAGATAAGTGGAAGCTCAGTACATTTAAGGTACAGGTTGATAGATTTTGTATTACAGGTAGTGTACAGGGTTTATGGGAATTGGCTTGGGTAAAACCCATTAACCATTAAAACCATTTGATCAGCCCTGATCATATTGAATGGTAGGGCAGGTCTGATAACTGAATGGTCTCCTCCTATTCCTATGTTCCTACTTCCACCTCTATGGCCTTGTCTAGGCCCATAACTATCCCAGCAGAAAAAAGAATTGTCCGAGTTTTTTTTCCATTGCGAGTTCAACTGTCCCATTGCTTTCCTGGTGGCCTCCAGTCTGCATTAAACTTTAGCTTATCATTCTCTGTAGCCTGTATCCTATTACTGAACAATATGATTTCCCCTATCACCACTGAACTATACCATCTCTACAACTTCCAATGCTTCTGCTCCAATTTTCCTAGCCTCATGTTTAAATCTCCTAATCATCTTGCCTTCTCCCTACCTCTGTGATCTTCTTCAGCCTTACAATTCTCCATTAAAAAAAACAATTGTGTTCCTCTATGTTCCCATACCTGCTGCGCCATCACTCTGTCTTCAGCTGTCTTTGCAGTCTACAGCGGAGCTCTCTACTTTAACCCTGCCACCTCTTCGTCTTCCATCTCTGCTGCTTTGCATCACTTGTCGGCTAAGGAGCTGTAGATGTTTCTAGACACAAAAGGCGCTATGCAATGCAAGTTATTTTGCTGCTGATTCTTCCTGGGTAAAACAAGTGAGGAAACCAGTTGCATTCACTTTAGAAGAAGCTGCATCCTCTTTATTTATCCATTTCATGTAAAATAAAAGCAATTGAAGGTTTAAACTTCCCTAACTGCCACTTGTAGAGCAAGTGTAAAGAGTCTACCGTTAGTTCCAGTTTTGCTACTGTTTAGTTAACAGTAAGACGGAACAAGGAACATTCTAGATTGTAGAGAATGGCGAGTCACTGATTACGTTGGTAGGTGACTCTGATTCCCAGAAATAACTTGTGAGCAATCTAAATAAATTGAAGGGTTCTGGGGATGCTCTGGTAATGTCCTTATCTCTGGGTGAGAAGACCTAGGTTTGAGTCCCACCAATCCCAGTGATCCGTCATGCCTTTCCTGGACAGGTTGATTTAAAAATATCTAAATTAATTGATTGTTCTCTAACACTTGTAATATTTGGAACAAGGTCAGCCAGGTGGACCTCATAGAACATGAGTTCCCTGATTGGGGCTGTTAACCTGGTCCAATCAGGGAGCCCTGGCTGACAGATATAAACAGGAGTGTCTGGGGTTCTGCTCACTCTAGGAGCCAGCTTTGTGCTAGTCGGGTCAGTGTCATGTCCTACGCAGGTGTAAATAAAGAATGACTTGGTGATGGGATACCAGCCTTTGTGGACTTTTTTCAACAATCCTTATCCACATCATCCGCTGCATTGCCTCCACATGTATATTCTGTATACTTTCCGAAACATGATAAATTTAATAAAATGCAAATTGCATTTTATAAATCCAACTTTGGTTTGTCCATGCATTTCTGAGGTAACTTCAGTTCATTTTACTGCCTTGCGATAACAATGTTTAAGAGGCATTTAGACAGACACATAAACAGGCAGAGAATAGAGGGATAACGATCATGAGCAGGCCGATAGGGTTAGCTTAGAATGGGATCCTAATCGACATGGTGGAGGGAAGGACCTGTTCCTGTGCTGTTCTATGTTCTGTCTTGGTGTTGTGCCAGGTATGTAGGCTGTATATCCCAACGATGATGGATTGATTAAATCAGCACGTCTCATAACAGGCAGAATCTCAGCTGTTCTCAACCAGAGCCTCCTTGCAAAACTAAGGGCATGATATCTAATATTAAGTGCAATTCTGTATTTGGATAGCATTCATTAACTGTCCTGAGTTTGCTAAGGACTCACAATAGTTTAAAGATTATTAGGCTGCAATGTGGTTCACTTTGATTAGATTAGATTACTTACAGTGTGGAAACAGCTGTGGTTCTGTTCGCCGAGCTGGAAGTTTTTGTTGCAAACATTTCGTCCCCTGTCTGGGTGACATCCTCAGTGCTTGGGAGCCTCCTGTGAAGCGCTTCTGTGGTGTTTCCTCCGGCATTTATAGTGGCCTGTCCCTGCCGCTTC
>NC_057732.1:26447106-26456799 GCF_004010195.1 Chiloscyllium plagiosum
ATATTTTTGGATTGTGGGAGGAAACCGGAGCACCCAGAGGAAACCCACGCAGACACGGGGAGAATGTGCAAACTCCACACAGACAGTCACCTGAGGCTGGAATTGAACCCAGGTCTCTGGTGCTGTGAGGCAGCAGTGCTAACCACTGTGCCACTGTGCTACAATATATACGCAAAAGGAATGTGTTTGGGCATGGAGTCTTTTTTAAACTTAAAAAAAATGCTTCACTATCAACAGTTTCTTAGTATATTCTCCCTGGCAATACCACAGCCAATCAAAACCAACTTGCCAACCAATCAGCATGCTTTTTCTCAGGCAGAATCAGTAGTCGCTTCCTTTGAAATTTGGCATTCTTGCATGCATCCTGTTGGCTACAAAATGAAAAGCTTCAGCCACATGTTACCTTCCTTCCTCGTTACTAATTCGTTTTGTAAGTTAAGGCATCTGTGATATGCTTAATTGGAGGAAAAGTTTACTTTCTTGTTATATTTTCTACCAATTGAGTAAATATTTGATTTAATAACTCACTGGAGAAAGCAGTTTGTGTATTAGATACAGAATATATCTGACAAAGATGGTGTCTTACATTCACTGAAGGTGGCCATTTTGAATCATTCTCACTGAATAGCCCTGTACTGCAGACCATTCCGTTTGCAAAAAAATCCATGAAGCCAGAAGTAATTTACTCACACAAAAAGCCTTGATAAGTTGAATAGACCATAGTTTGCTCAATTATTTTTAAAATAGCCTGCTAAGATTAGCTGCTCCTGATAACCCCAATTTTAAGGACTTCATTTTCAGGTACATTATCTAAATTGCTTCCTACTGGAATGTGTGCATATGAATATATCGATTTATGCTGAGGTACCGCTAACGCTTTCCTAAATATCTTTTCAAAAATTATCTTTACAAATTCACAACCGACTGGTTGCTGAGCAACTGTTGGATTGTGTCATACTCTGCATTGTTATTTATCCACGGGACTGCGATTCTCATAGGATCATGGGCTCACACATATTTACACCACTGAAGGTGGCCATTTAGTCAATCATGTCTGTACTGGTCAACAAAGATCTGACTACCCTGATCCCATTTCCTAGCCCAAAGCCCTGGAGTCTTTGACAACACAAGTGAATATCCAAAGACAGCTTAAAACGTTACAAAGAGTTTCTGACTCAGTCAGTTTGGCAAGAGGTGAGTTCCAGACTCTAACCCCACTCTGAGTGAAAGGTTTTCCTGTCAGCTCTCCTCTTACCCATCCACCTCTGACCTTCAATCCATCATCACAGTACATAGATCTAGTTAAACCGAGAGTGATAATAGTCAACTATATCATCAGACCCTGCAACCATCCTAGTAACTGGGGGATTAATGCAATAGAGATTTTGGACACAGCTATCACTGCCATCTATTACATTTGGCAAACTATACAATGTCTAAACTTTAGGCTAAAGATATTGGCTTCAAGGAATGTCACACAGAGGACAGAGTGGTGGAGCTACTTCGGATGCAAGTCCCAGAACTTAAGGATTCAGGAACCAATAGTTCAACTACTAATGCTGAAACCATGAATATCAGGAAAAGTGGCCTGAATTAGAGGTGTACAGGGAACATGGATATTTGTCAGGCTGAAGGTGGTTGAAGGTATTTGAGGAGGGGAGAGTGTGCAGGGAATTAAACATGAGGCATTCAATTTTTAACTCAAGGCAATACTGGAGTCAATGTGGGTCATTGAAAACATGGATGGTATAGTGCCTAATATTAAAGATATCAAATGATATAGGGGTAGTAGGGGTAAACGCCATTGTTAGAAGTCTAGCCACGATGTGGTTAGAGTCATAGAGTCGATTGTCAGTCCTTCGGTCCAACTCATCCATGCTGATCAAATATCCTAAATTAATCTAGTCCCATTTGCCAGCACTTGACCCATATCCTTCTAAACCCTTCCTAATCATGTACCCATTTTGATGCCTTTTGAATGCTGTAATTGTACCAGCCTCCACCACTTCCTCTGGCAGCTCATTCCATACACACATACCACCCTCTGTGAGAAGAAGCTACCCCCTAGATCCCTTTTAAATCTTTCCTCTCTTATCTTAAACCTGTGGCCTCTAGTTTTGGATTCCAGGGGAAAAGGCCATAAAACCATAAGACATAAGAAATGAGGCCATTCAGCCCATTGAGTCTGCTCCACCATTCAATCATGGCTGATAAGTTTCTCATCCCCATTCTCCAGCTTTCTCCCTGTAATCCTTGATCCCCTTGATATTCAGGAACCTACCTATCTCTGTCTTAATTACATTCAATGACCTGGCCTCCACAGCCTTCTGTGCCAGTGAATTCCAAAGATTCATCACTCTCTGGCTAAAGAGGTCTCTCCTTATCTCTGTTCTAAAGAGGTTTCCCTTTACCCTAAGGCTGTGCCCTCGGGTCCTAGTCTCTCCTATCAATGGAAACATCTTCCCAATATCTACTCTGTCCAGGCCTTTCAGTATTCTGTATGTTTTAATTAGATCCCCCCTCATCCTTCTAATCTCCATCGAGTATTGACCCAGAGTCCACAAACCTTCATATGTTAAGCTGAAAATGTGTTGCTGGAAAAGCGCAGCAGGTCAGGCAGCATCCAAGGAACAGGAGAATCGACGTTTCGGGCATGAGCCCTTCTTCAGGAATGAGGAAAGTGTGTCCAGCAGGCTAAGGTAAGTAGGCTTGGCACACTTTCCTCATTCCTGAAGAAGGGCTCATGCCCAAAACGTCGATTCTCCTGCTCCTTGGATGCTGCCTGACCTGCTGCGCTTTTCCAGCAACACATTTTCAGCTTTGATCTTCAGCATCTGCAGTCCTCACTTTCTCCTTTCGTCTCAAATGTTAATTCTGATCTCTCTCGCTGCACCTGCTCTGCAGCTGTGACACTGCATTCCGCACTCTGTTCTGCTATCCTGATGCACTTTGTATGGTCTAATCTGCCTGTGGCGCACACAAAACAACATTTTTCACTGTATCTTGGTACATGTTACAACAATAAATCAAACTCAAACCTTCTCCACAAAACTGGTCCATCTAAGTCTCTTATAATTGATGCTCACTTCCCCAAAAATTGCTGGAGCAAAAATAGGCCATTCAGCCCATTATGTCTATCCTAACATTCAGTGAGATCATGGCTGTTCATCTGATAAACATTCACTATCTCCAGCCACAATCAGAAGGAAAGAACAAGCAGATATGTGAGAATACTGTCACCTCCTAGCTTTACACACCATCCTGTCTTGGGAATATATTGCCATGATTTCGGTGTTACTGGCTAAAATCCTGGGGTTTCCCGGTCTGACAGGCTTGAGTTGTATACATGCCTACACCACAAGGAATTGGGAGAATGGGTTGGCGTTTTTACAGGGGGCAGGATGGGAGGAGGTGTAGTCTAGGTAGCTGTGGGAGTCGGTTGGTTTGTAGTAGATGTCTGTGTTGATTCGGTCGCCTGAGATAGAAACGGAAAGGTCTAGGAAGGGGAGGGAGGAGTCCGAGACTGTCCAGGTGAATTTGAGGTCGGGGTGGAAGGTGTTAGTGTAGTGGATGAACTGTTCAACCTCCTCGTGGGAGCACGAGGTAGCGCCGATACAGTCATCAATGTAGCGAAGAAAAAGATGGGGGGTGGGGCCAGTGTAGTTGCGGAAGATGGATTGTTCCACATACCCTACAAAGAGGCAGGCATAGCTGCGGCCTATGCGGGTGCCCATGGCTACTCCTTTTGTTTGGAGAAAGTGGGAGGATTGGAAAGGAAAGTTGTTCAGGGTGAGGACCAGTTCGGTCAGTCGAAGGAGGGTGTCGGTGGAAGGGTACTGGGTGGTACGGCGGGAAAGGAAGAAGCGGGGTGCTTTGAGTCCTTCGTGATGGGGGATGGAGGTGTACAGGGACTGGATGTCCATGGTGAAGATGGGGCGTTGGGGACCGGGGAAGCGGAAATCCTGGCGGAGGTGGAGGGCGTGGGTGGTGTCACGAACGTAGGTGGGGAGTTCTTGGACTAAGGGTGTCAGGACCGTGTCGAGGTATGCCGAGATGAGTTCGGTTGGGCAGGAGCAGGCTGAGACGATGGGTCGTCCGGGGCAGTCAGGTTTGTGGATTTTGGGCAGGAGGTAGAAAAGGGCGGTGCGGGGTCGTGGGACTATGAGGTTGGAGGCGGTGGATGGGAGATCCCCTGAGGTGATGAGGTTATGGATGGTCTGGGAGATGATGGTTTGGTAGTGGGAGGTGAGGTCATGGTCAAGAGGGCAGTAGGAGGAGGTGTCCGCGAGCTGCTGTTTGGCCTCAGCGGTGTAAAGATCAGTGCGCCAAACTACCACCGCACCTCCCTTGTCTGCTGGTTTGATAGTGAGGTCGGGGTAAGCTGCTCATTCCTGGGACCATTCTCGTGAGTCTCCTCTGAACATGCTCCAAGACCAGTACATCCTTCCAGAGATATGGGGCCCAAAACTGCACACAATACTCCAAATGTGGCCTGACCAGAGCGTTATATAGCCTCAGAAGTACATCCCTGCTTTTATATTCAAGTCCTAGCAAAATATATGCCATTATTGTTATTGTTTTCCTACCTACTGATTCAACATACAAGTTTGCCTTGAGAGAATCTTGGTATTGAACTCTTAAGTGTCTTTGTACTTGAGTCTTCTGAATTTTCTCGCCATTTAGAAAATGGTCTATGCCTCTATTTTTTCTACCAAAGTGCATGACCTCACATGTTCCCACATTGTACTCCATCTGACACCTCTTTGCCCATTCTCCGAACCTGTCCAAATCCTTCTGCAGTCTCCCCACCTCCTCAATGCTACCTGTCCCTCTACCCATCTTTGTACCATCTGCAAATGTAGCCAGAATGCCCTCAGTTCCTTCATCTAGATTGTTAATGTATAAAGGGAAACGTTGTGGTCCCAACACTGAGCCTTGTGGAACACCTCTTGTCACCGGCTGCCATCCTGAGAAGGACCCTTTTATCTGTACTTTCTGCTTTCTGTCAGACAGCCAAGCTTCTGTCCATGCTAGTATCTGGCCTCTGATACCATAGGCCCTTATCTTACTCAGTAGCCTCCTGTGTGGCACCTTGTCAAAGGCCTTCTTGAAGTCCAGGTAGATAACATCCATTGGCTCTCCTTGGTCTAATCTGCTTGTTACTTCCTCAAAGAATTCAAGCAGATTTGTCAGGCATGACCTGTCCTTGATGAAACCGTGCAGACTGCCCTATTTTACCATACACTTCCAAGTATTCAAAAATCTCATCCTCCACAATGGATTCCAGGATCTTACTTATGATCAAGGTTAGGCTAATTGGTCTGTAATTTTCTGTCTTCTGCCTTACTCATTTTTTAAACAGGGGTGTTATGTTAGCGATTTAAAGATCTTGACTATTCACCCTATCCATGTTCCTCATGATTTTATAAACTTCTGTAAGATCAGCCCTCAGCCTCTGACGCTCCAGGGAAAACAGCCCCAGTCTATTCAGCCTCTCCCTATAGCTCAAAACCCTCCAACCCTGGCAGGATTCTTGTAAACCCTTTCAAGTTTCACAACATCCTTCCCACAGCATGGACACCAGCACTGAATACAGTACTCCAGTAGTGGCCTAACTAGTGTCCTATACAGCTGCTTTGCTCCTTCATCAGGTATGGACAGACTACGCTAAATCATTCTGGCATCCTGTGTTATGTGTCATCAGAACAGCCAGCGAGGTGATGTGATAGACACTGAGGAACCGGGGAATGGGAGCAGTCTTCCAAGGAGGAGGATGGGCCATTGGTTTAAAGTAAGTTCTTCTTGACAGAGTAGCAACACTCCGAAAGCTAGTGTGCTTCCAAATAAACCTGTTGGACTATAACCTGGTGTTGGGTGATTTTTAACTTTACCCACGATGGTAAGTGTTCAGACAAATGCAGTCATGAGCTTTTGTTCACAGAGAACAAAAACAAAACCAGTAGAGGTTGGAGTTTATCCAACAGTGCAAACTACATGCTGGCATGGTACCTAATGACTATTGTACATTCCATGACGGTCTGCTGCACCCAGCTCTCATCAGCCGGAACCAGGTCCTGTCTGGTTTGTATCACCCGACACCCCTGAGCTCTGCCATGGTCAAGTAGAGCTTCCTCCAAACCAATGTCCCATCCTCTTCCTTCAGGACTACTCCCATTCCCCAGTTCCTCAGAGTCTATCACAGCACCTCACTGCCTCTTCTGATTGCGCACAGGACAAGATGTAGCACTCTCTGTCCGTACTGGAGAAACTCTTCCACCCTACAGACCTGGTCCACGCAATGGAACCACACCTTTAGAAGCCCTATTGTCTGCTCCACCTCAGCCCTGGCAAAGGCCTAGGCAGGATTGTATCTGTGATCTACATTATTCAGGGGATTGTACAGTGGTGTGATGAGACATGGTCACAGCGGGTAGCCCGGGTCCCACAATGACCAGCCTGATGAGGCATCTCAAACACACCACATCTACCAGAGTGCTCCAGGATGGAGGAGTCACGCCAGCTGCCAGGGTAGTGGGCACATACCCTTCAGGAAGTGGTAACAGTGATCACAGTTCACCCGAACATGAACGAAACAGAATCTCTCCCCTTTAATTAATTCGTAGTGATGTGATAGAGCCCCCCTCAGTGCCATGTGTGAGCAGTTGATTGCACGCTGCCCCTGGTGGAGCCCAGCTATGTTTCCAAATCCTGCTGCCCGTGCTGCAGCACTGATCTTGACATGTGGGAACGGAATGAGCCAGTGACCTCACACAGATGGCAACAGGCACTGTCCTGATGCATTGTGGGAGCACGACTGAGAGATCCCACACAGGATCATCTATCACTCTCTGAAAGGAGCCAATTGCTTAGAGTCTCCAAATGGTTGCTACCTTCACAACAATCGGGAAACGATGGCCTCCCACTCCTTCACTTCCCAGTCTCACACTCCAGCATTGGGCACAGTGTCCTGGGACATACACAGCCTGCATTGACTCGGCACCTCACTTATCCCCAGGCAATGGACTGTGGACCAAGAAACTCCTGTGAATCCCTCACATCCTGAAGGCCTCAGTCCCTGAGTTAGATGCTCCTCATGCCTCTCTGGGATCTACTGCTTTTCCTGAGCCCTGGTCCTCCTGCATCCACCTTATCTTCCTTCAGAAAGTAGCCACAGAGACCAGAAAGGGGCACAAGTTTCTCAGTGACTGATATTGGAAACAGAAGGAGCAAAAGAGGTTTTTAGATCTCACAAGAGTAAGATGAGGGTTGCACACTCCTGCAGACAATGAGACATGTAGTCCCCTGATGGCAAGGACCATGTTTCCATCATTCTCTCAGCCTCAGTAACATCCAGTGTACCAGCTTGGTGAAGGTGCTGTGTCAGCTGAGGGACAGCCACATCACATCATAAAGGTACTGCCTCCTGTGGTTGGAACCCATTCCTGTCCCAGACCCACATCAAATGGTTTTGAGGGCCATGAGGGGTCATGAGGTGCTGAATGCCAATATCTGTGGATGAAGGGTGCATAAGGCTAGTGTCCTTTTTGGATGGCATGGTGGCTCAGTGGTTCAACTTCAGCCTTGGGTGACTGCCTTGGGAGTTTGTGTCCGCGTGGGTTTCCTCCAGGTGCTCCAGTTTCCTCCCACGATCCAAAGATGTGCAGGTCAGGTGAGCTGGCCATACAAAATTGCCCATAGTGCCCAGGGATCTGCAGGCTGGGTGGATTAGTCAGGGGAAATGCAGGGTTACAGGGATAGGTTGGGAGTGTGGGTCTGATGGGATGCTGTTTGGAAGGTCGGTGTAGAATAGATGGACTGAATGGCCTGCTTCCACCCCCGTAGGGATTCTATGCCTTCTCCTCCAAAGTAACATGGAAATCCTTCGGAGCGAGCAGGATGGCTAGTTACTAGTCTGCTTTCCAGATCAGGTTTTTGCCATGTTTAACTTGCTTGGGAGCATGGAAAGCTAAACATTAATGAGGTGAATTGGGCCGTGATGTTTAAAAGCTGTAATCCCCTTAATTGGAAACCCACCACCACTTCACGAGGAACCCGTCTGACCACTCGCAAAAAACCTAAAGGATGGAAAGCAGTGCTCCCAAAATTGAGTTGGACATCGATAAGCCTCTCACTTGACTCTGCCATGAACCTCACCATAGCCCATACCAGCCTGACCCTTGCATCCTGTGAGATTGATCTTCGCATTATTGATTTGGAAGGAATCCGTTCTCAGCAAGTCCCAGATATTGGACAGGGAATGTATCAAATCGAACAAACTGCTACTTGTACTTTTTAATGTCCTTTCTGTCAATCTCAGATGAAGTCAAAGTGCTTGCAGTAGCAAAACACGAGACAATTCTTAGTCCAGTGAGGAGGTTACAGCGGGAAGTATAGTCTTTAATTTGCAGCAGATGTAACTCTAAAAAGGGTAAATTATTTATCAATCATTCAGCATCCTAACTGTAGGCTTGTTTCCAAAACTCTTGAGAAAGTACTTTATCCTGTAAACTACTTAAATTCTGAAAGTGTTTGGGAGTTCAGTGTCGGTTAATGGATTCTGTCCCAACATTCTGCAACAACATGTGAATGAATAAATATTCAATGGATTTGAACGTTTGAACTTCCTATGGATTCCATTAAAAATGCATGTGCAAAATATAATTTCCAAAACAAGTGAATGTGCATCAGCTAAATAATTCATTGTGGGAAATATGTTAGGTTGTTTGAGGTAACAAGCTGCTCCATAAGAGTAAATATTCCCATTCAGAGTGTGGATTCAGATTCGTTATTCCAATGAAGAACATATACCTCAAGGTTTTATAACGTGACATCTCCCTTATAACAGCCTTGCAAACTCAATCTGCACTTCTCCCCTAGTTCAAATATTTTTCTGTTGGTCAAATAAAATAAAGAAAAATGTACATCTTGCTCATGCCTCAATCGTTATAGATTATGCTTCAATGTCTGTAGACTCCTCACCTTCATAGTCGAAGGTTTTGTATACAGGAGTGAGGATGTCTTGCTGCAATTGTACTGGGCCTTGGTGAGAGCATACCTGGAGTATTGTGTTAAAAATCACACAACACCAGGTTATAGTCCAACAGGTTTAATTGGAAGCACACTAGCTTTTGGAGCGCCGCTCCTTCATCAGGTGATAACAGTTTTCATCTTGTTTTCTGAGGAAGAATCATAGATTCCCTACAGTATGGAAACAGGCCATTCAGCCCGACAAGTCCACACCGACCCTCTGAAGAGTAATTCACTCAGGCTCATTCCCCCACCCTAATACCCTACATTTCCCCTGAGTAATGCATCTGATCTGCACATTCCTGAACAGTATGGGCAATTTTAGTATGGTCAATTCACCTTGGCGAATTTGAGGGCAGCACGGTGGCTCAGTGGTTCTATTCCAGCCATAGGCGACTGTCTGTGTGGAGTTTTCTACATTCTTTATGTGTCTGCGTGGGTTTCCTCCGGGTGCTCCAGTTTCCTCCCACAATCCAAAGATGTGCAGGTCAGGTGTAACCACTGACTGTCTCCTGGTGTAACCATTGAATGGCTCCTGGTGTAACCACCTGAATGGCTCCCAGTGTAACAACTGAATGGCTCCTGGTGTAACAACTGAATGGCTCCTGGTGTAACCACTGAATGGCTCCTGGAGTAACCACTGAATGGCTCCTGGTGTAACAACTG